>NW_023458556.1:28387448-28395724 GCF_013731165.1 Rhagoletis pomonella
AAAAAAAACTTGTTGCTAAAAGCCGAATAGCATAACGCTAAGAGTTCCGGCTAAGAGTTATTCTTCAAACTGTTTTAGGTATGACAAGAAATTACACGGCTGAATCATGAAGTTCCTCTAGCAGCCGGCTAGACTACATATATGTATATGTTAAAATTTATTTCCTAAAAAAAAATAGTTTTCTGAAATTAGCATCGTAATAGAGATATAAATAGCTGCTACCACCTTCCCAACAATTTACAATGCGAATTAGTTAACTTTATTTAATTTGTTGAGCACGCTGCAGCAATTCGTAGTCAGTGAACACAAATTTGCTATAAATACGAATTGCCTTGCCGCAGGCTTTCAAAAACAAGTTAACCGAAAATGTAACGAAAAGTAATGATACACTCGTATTAATGAAGAAAAATAAGATAAAAAATATGACAAAAAATGCGCAGAAAAAAAGGATTGCCAGCCTAGCGAACAACACTTGACCAATTTGTGTGCAGTTGCAGTGGCAGTCACCGTGGAATTGGCTTGCAGCGTGATGCAAATATTTTTCAGCCTACAATGTACAATATGTGTATGTATGTGTATGTATGTATTTGTAAGTATTTATGGCATCGTGCATGCATATGAGTTACTGTGTCAACAGGTGAAGTTGAAGCGCACGCGTGCACTGTTATTGTAGTGCCAACCAAAAGCGTTGTTAAGCCTGCTGCAAATATACATACATACATACGTATATAAGCGTGTGGCAGGTTCAAGCGCGGCAACATAATTGCGACAATGCCACCAACTAGCCATGTTAATGTAGTCGGCAGTTGCCATTGCTTTGAGCAGCAACCAGTAGTAGACTACCAAGAGTCTCTGTCACTGCCACTGTCAAAGTCATTTCCACCACCACCACCACCACCATCAACCGCCGCTTCCAGCAAAAATGCCATCATTACGCGCTAGCAAAAATACTGGGCTGTGGTCACTGGTCGCAGCACCTAGAGTGGGCACCAACCAACACTCACACATGCCAACACCGTCGTGGCGAGCGGGGAGTATCAAGTTTCATTGTCAACCTTATCGCTTCATTCATATTCCATACAAATGCAATTTAGTGTACACGCACACTTACACACTTCAATGAACCCAGTCAATAGTCGAGTTATGCTTATGCTTTGCCTTACGCCTTCACTGCTGACCGGTTCATTCCTCGCTCACCTCACCTCACCTCACCACACCACATCACCCATGAAAAGTGGTGAAGTGTATCGCTTCGGGGTGCTGCGCCGTTGATGCGAGGCGACGCGTGAGTGCCAGAAGCTTTTTGCGCACGCTACCGATAAGGCGACCACAACGCCGTCGTGGCACAGTGACAGGCGCGTTGATTGCGCTGACTCGCGATCGTGTTGATGTCGTCGTTCACTTCCATGCGCTTGCACTCATTGTTGTTGACAAAGTTGATTGGTGGTGCGAGTGGTTGTTGCTGCCGTTGTGGCTGCTGCTGCTGGTGCTTGTGGTGAGAGCGTGTGCGACACACGACATGTAAATTGCTGACATACAATTATCCGCATTTTATTGGATTTTTTTCCTTTTCTCTGTCTTTATAATCATTGCTATTATATTATTTATATATTTATTATTGTAAAGTGTACTATGCGAGTTTAAATTGAAAGATTTAAGCGAGCAACTTGGCTTTAATTTGAAAGACTTACGCGAGCAACCTGCTCCGGAATTGAAAAATTTAAGAGATCAACTTGCTATGGATTTTTTAATACAAAATTTACCGTTTACAAAATTGATGTTTTCCTAAGAAAATAATAGCGAATAGAAAATTACAATGAGAGTGAACGAACACCATTTGCCTCCAAACCAAATCTGACAAAGGATTGTGGAAGCTTACTTTGGTTCGCTACCTCAGCTAGTACGGGCACAATTGGGCTACTATGTATATTAATGTTATCCAAATGAAATAACCTAACGAATTTATAGCCTATTTACTGAGAAGAAAATTATCCCATTTTGGAAAAACTTTTGTTCCAATTTTAAAAGACTTCGGTGTGAATTTGCAATTTTCCATGTAAATGATATGAAATATTTATTTTTTTTTCATTAAAAATGTTATTAGATATACACTATTCCTTCTATTTTTGTAGGGCATTAAATTCTCTAAAAAATGATTTTGG
Source organism: Rhagoletis pomonella (assembly GCF_013731165.1). Classification (NCBI taxonomy): domain Eukaryota; kingdom Metazoa; phylum Arthropoda; class Insecta; order Diptera; family Tephritidae; genus Rhagoletis; species Rhagoletis pomonella. The sequence continues at coordinate 28,389,611 of NW_023458556.1, forward strand.
TGTTAAATGTCTAGGCCTAAAAATGGATATACATATATGCAGTTGCAGAGCTTTATTATTGCACGCCAAAACTAAAAGAAAGATGGTCGTGGGCTGTACGTGAGCCTTACCTACAATACCTGTGGCTATATTTCGAAGGACTGTTTGACCTACCGTAACTAGTCACAAATAAAAATATTAAATAAAAAAATAATAAATTAATTGTATTAAGATATATTAAATTAAAATAGATTAACCTAAATTAAATTGAATTAATGTGAATAAAATTAAATAAGAAACAAATAAATTAAATTAAATCAAACAAATCTTATCTAAAATAAAACAAAAAATTTATAAAAAGTAATAAAATTAAGCAAACATTAAATTTAGTTAAATAAATTTTAATTTTAAATAATTTAAAATAAATTGAATTGAAAATATAAAAAGTTAATAACATTATAAAAGAATACTGAAAAAATAAAGAAAATAATTAAAAATCCCTTTATAATTACCAAAATAAAAAATTTAGATATACTAAAATTAGATAAAAACAAAAAAGCAAAATAAATGCCGTCGCAATGCTTACACACATTATTAAATTAAAATAGATTAAATTAAATTAGATTGAATTAAATAAGAGAAATAAATATATTAAATTAAATTTAATTTAATTATATAATTAAAAATCCAAATCCAATCAAACATAAAACAAAAAAAATAATATGAAAGTAATAAAATTAAATAAAAAATTAAATTTAGTTAAATAAAATTAAATTTTAAATAATTTAAAATGAACTAAATTAAATTAAATTGGATAAACCAACGTAAAATAGGTTAAACTAAAATAAAAAATAAAAATCTGGAAAAAGTAAAATAACCTAAAATAGGAAAGAATAAAATAAAAAAAAACTGAACTGCGTTAAAATAAAATATAAAAAGTTAATAACATTATAAATATATACGGAAGAAAATAAAGAAAATGAAAAATCCCTTTATAATGACCAAAATAAAAAATGTAGATATACTAAAATTAAATAAAAAAATAAAATTAAAATAAATGCCGTCACAATGCTAACACACATTTTGTGTTTCACATTGCCGTGACCAGGATTCGAACCTGGGTTACTACGGCCACAACGTAGGGTCCTAACCACTAGACGATCACGGCTATTGAAAGCTTGAAAATAATTCGAATTTTTGGTTAACAAAGGCCATAGAAACATAAAGAGAAAAATTTAAAGTTGAAAGCATATGAGTGTATGTATGTATGTATATTATCCACATACATAATTTTTTTTGTACATCATGAGTAGCCACAAAAAATTGAAGCAATCAATCAATGGAAGCAGACAATGCAGCTAAAGTGGAAACCAGCAAGAAATTCAAAGAAGGTGCCAAATAAGTGAGGAAAATTAGAAAAAAGGTATAAGAGAAAAGAAAAATATGTAGTAAAAACCAAAAAAAAAAGTGCATGTTAATTAGCTATAAAAATAGCAAATAAGAGCTAAACAACTTACCAAGCTATAATAAAATGCAATGCAAAAAAAAATAAACCAATCGCGAGCTACTTGGATACAATTTCAATATCAAACTCGCTTCAGCAATGAAAACTATTGCTTTACTTATGAGTTCTTTCTGGACATTTTTGGCCAGTTTGTTCAGAAAAGGGTGGAGGAAAAATTCAATAATTTCGTTGTAACAAAAGAAGAGAAAACAACTTTGCACACGAGACTTCGAGGCAATGAGCGAGCAACAATTTGTTTCATAAATTTACTTTTAAGTAACTCTTTTTGATGGAATTTGTTTCAAGTGGATGCGTTTTTAATCAGCTACAAATACATATGTACATATGTACTAACAAATCTTTAATATGATAGCAAAAAGTTAAAGCACAGACCGATAATTAACTCTAAATTTTGTGCTATCAGTGAACAAAAAAAGAACTCCAATAAAAATCATCTACGCAAGATGGTGAAAAAATGCAGACACACGGGAATTCCGACGCGCTTAACAAGCGAATAATTTATAAAAAAAAATACCCAGTACTCGCACAGATAGGCAGAGAGAAAAAAATTGTCACGCACGCGTATCAAACATACATATATGCATACTGCAAGCACACATATTTTGCATAATATATATATACACGTTTATATTTATGTTTAGGCGTACGCAAAGGTCCAGTACCGGGAAGGCGCGTGCGCCGCCAAACGAGTTAATTCGCGACGCATAATTTGCAAGTCGCGCTCCAATGTATTATAACGACAGGCGAGCGTCACAACCTGCCGCCAATAATGAAATTATTCATACACACATAGGCTACTACATACATGTGCATCTGCGACCATAACTCAGTACTTTCGTATGGATGTACATATGGTAATGCACTTTTGAGTCTCGCGAGTAAGTTAAGTGTTGCACTTGATTTTGTATGTTTTTTTCTTCAACCCTGCCCGCTTATCATTCTGCTGCCTTAATTTTTTTTTTGTCGTTGTCTACGTAGCGTTGTGCTGCGGATCATTGCGGCATCAATGTCAACCGTTTTCATTTTCATTATTAATGATGAAACTTTCACATGCTGTTCGTTGACACACACTCGCATACACTGCACAAGGCAACGCGCTGACAAACTGATAACAACAAAAAAAAAAAAAAATCTACGTATTTATGCTTGTATGTAGTTAATAGGGTTACCTGGCCACAGAATGGCCAGGGCGCATTCCACTCTATCACAAAATCATCAACATCAGCCACAACAGCGACGATGACATCAACAACAATAACAACAACAACAACAAAGCATATGAATGTGACAACTGCTATAGCGTAGAGTTGCGCACGCGCCGTCGTCCACTTTTTGTTGGCTGTGCAACCGGCTCGTCGTCGTGCTGATTAGCGATCAGCGATTACAACGCTTACAAGGCAATCTGTTAAGACTTTGCGAAAAGAGACAAGTGAAGCGAAGTTGTTTAAGTTGGTTGTAAATCAAAATCGCCTTTTAGACAGGCGTTGTAATTATAGTCAAGTACGAAGTGCAAGCGTGGTTTAATCTGAAATACATTTACTTAATTTTTGATTGCTTCATATTGGCTATAAATTGCGCTACAACATCAAATCAAGTACTATTTAACAAATATTCCCCAGCGAATACATAAACTCATTAAATGGTCATTGTGTAAAAATAAGCTATACATATGAGTTAATGTGTTCAATATTGATATCAACAAACGAATGATCGCATTTCTTCAAGTAAATTGCGAATTACGAGGATTTGTATTAGAGGTTTCGTCATCATTACCATTTGCTTCCAAGCCGAGCATGGTAGTATTGAAATTTTCACAGATCACTTGAAGTGAAACAGGAAAGTAGGAGGAGTATATTTCCCCTTCCTTTAGCTGCTCATTTCGATTACCAAACTACTGAATTAACAACCAAGCTTAGTTTTCGGCTTCTATTAATGCTTAACTAAACAGAACATCCGATGAAGCGCCTCTTGGAGTCTTCGAGAGGAATATTCTGCGCAAGATTTATGGGCCTTTGCGCGTTGGCGATGGCGAATACCGCAGACGATTTAACGATGAGCTCTACTTTTACAACGATATACAAGACATAGTGACAGAAATGAATGGACAGAAACGTTTCAGCTTAGAAAGTATTCAACGCGAGTCTCGATGCTGGTAACAGAGGAAGAGGAATGCCTCCTCTGCGTAAAAAAGACCTGGTGGAGACGGACTTGGCGTCACTTGGCATTTCCAATTGGCATCAGTTGAAATTTTGCTAGGTCGTCGTTGGTCTCTGCAAAATATCTCTAAATGTAACCTAATTTAAGTTCCCAGTAAGGTGGGCGTAAGTGCAGGACCAAGCAGATACTTCCTGGAAAAGAAAGCTTTAGTATGCCTTTTGCCAATTGCAAGCTGCTTTTTAATGAAATCGTCCGTGCTCTAATAAATGAAAGACGGATACAAAACAGGACAGGAAAAGGTTATATCCAAAATCATCTTATAAATAACGATACGGAATGCAGAAACCATGAGGTGAAAGAGACAGTTTTTCATTGTATTAAGTATCCTGGCACTGTCTAGGAGCAGATTGCGCACCTTGGGTCACCAATTCTTCAGAACGTATGCGGAATGGCCGAAACAAGGTTCGTTAGGCACTCAAAAGGTCTATGCAACGGGCGTTAAACTTTTAGTTGTAGTTTTAGAATGCGTTGGCCTAACTGTGTTGCTACTTACCAGAGTCAGCCACATTTGCCTGCCTATCTGATTATCTATCATAACTGTTACTGGCTCTAAAAGCGTTTGGCTGAGCTCGACATAGTACTTTGGTTTTTCCTTCGTTCTACCAGCTGATGCCAATTGTAACCACTAAAGCCTCTTTCAATGCAGAGAAGGCCTTAAATCGCATTCACTCAGGGCTGGAGTGTAGTCGCTGAAACTTAGTTGGTTGCATTACGTTAAGATAGTTGTAGAGCTCATGCAGCCCATCGTTCCCTTTCATTTGGTAATTGTCGTCATAAAGAGATGACCTGCCTAAAATCTCGACAAATAGACAGTGTGTGACGACTATCGTCAAGGAGAAAGTGAAATCAGTTCGCTGAGTAATGACATTTATTTCTTTCCATAACTCCTATAATTCCTTATACCTGATGTTCGGAAGGTTGGTAGTCGGCGCAAGGCAGGAGGGTTGCCAACTGTTTAAAAAAATCATGTTAGATAAGAAAAATATGTATCTGGGTACCAAACGAAAGGGGTTTCAGAAAGTAGTAGTTTGAAAATATTTTGAAGAGGGTTGCCACCTGCTTGAAATATCGAATTTAGTTTACCTATGCACAAGTTATATGAAACATTAAAATATGGATTCCAAATGAAGGAGTTTTAAGAAATCTTTAGTTTGAACGCTAAGAATATTTGTGAGGTGTTAAAAGAGGGTTGCCAGCAGTTTAAAAAGTTAAATTTAAATTATTTAATATGCTTAATGAATTATTAAAATGTGGGTATCAATCGAAGGGGTTTTGAAAAACTTTTATTTCTGAACTGTACTTAGCGGGGTTGCCACATGTTTAAAAATCAAATTTCACTTAATTCATCAGTTTATTTAAATATGTATCGCAATGTCAAGCTAGGGAGGGTTAACAAGGATTTAGCTTGAAAATAATTTTGAAGAGGACTGCCACCTGTTTGAAAGGTCTAACTATGAAATATAAAAATACCGTAGTCAAACGAAAGAATGTTAAGAAATATTTAGTTTAACCATTTGGAATGTTTGAAGAGTGTTGCCACGTGTTTAAAAAGATACATTCAAATTATTCATATATTATTTAGGAGGGTTGCCATTTGTGCGAACAATCAAATTCAAATTAGTTCATCAGTTTATTGAAATACATGTGTATCACAATATCAGACGAAACAGATTTAAGAAAATTTTAGTTTGGGAATACTTTTGGAAGGGAATTTCAAAAATGAGAGGTCAAATTAAAGACCTTACCTGTAGATGTGTGGTAAAGATTTTTTTTTTTAGTTAAGAACTTTTTTATCGGCATAGGGTGATTTGAAATTTGATGAAACTAAGAACAAGCACTATGCCAGACTGCTCTTCATTGGCACTCGGATCTCTTATAACTCTGACAAACAAATTTTGAGGCGTAATTTATCTGAAAACCCTTTATGTGAAGATTCCGCGGGTAAAAAAGATGCGCCAATGCATTTCGTATGAAATTCTTACTAGTACAAGTTAACATGGGAAGTAAGGAAAGAGTTGAAATTCTGCACTGATAATTTTTTCTGCATTATTATTTTTACACAAAAAATCATCAAAATTACATAAATAATGCAACAACTCAGTCATTGATACACTTTTTTTGCTCAGCTTCGTCGGCTTTGACGCGGCAACGATATTTATGGAATTTCTGGTGATAAGTTATGGCAGTTAAGTGCCATAAATCCCTTGCGCGTCTTATCAGCGAATAAAAAAAAAATTAAACCAACAACACGTCGAAAGGCAGTGAACTGGGAAAAGAAAACTGCTGAGAAGTGAGACTACAGCAACACTAACTGGCGAAATCGCGCTTCAGCTCCAATCGAATGTTGCGCCAATTGTTCGGGTAGCTCATAATAATGTAGAGATCTTTTTTTT
>NW_023458556.1:28395824-28397669 GCF_013731165.1 Rhagoletis pomonella
CTCGTTTCCACTTTCGTTTCTGTGGTAATCGTGTTTTTTGCTGGGTAGCAACAATGAGTAAGGTTCTATAAAAAAAGTTTTAAATATTAATTTTTAACCTTAACCTTAGCTTAATATTAAGCTTACCTATAACTTCGACCTCATTCTTAACCTTAACCTTAATCTTAACTTTAACTTAAACGTTAACGTTAACCCTTACCTTAACATTACATTTAATCCTAACCCCCTCGAGTATGCCATTTCTTGTTACATCGATGCTTACATTTATTCCTAACTGAACGCAAAGAAGTTTCCCTTCAAAAATTTTCTTTTTATACCCGAGCGCACTTGTGCACAAGGGTATATTAATTTTGTTCACATAACGGTTGTTTGTAACAGCCAACACGAATCGAGATAGAAATAGACAAATGTATACATAAATGATCAGGATGAAAAGAGAAATCGATTAAGCGGTGACTGTCTGTCCGTCCGTCCGTCCGTCCGTCCGTCTGTGCACACGATAACTCGAGTAAAAATTAAGATATCTTAACGAAACTTGATACGTGTACTTCTTTCGGGCGTAGGACGGACGGTATTGAAAATGGGCAAAATCGGACAATAACCACGCCTACCTCCCATATAACGGTAATTTTCAGAAATACGAAAACGGCGATATTTTAGTAACTACGGAAGATTATTAACTCAAAATTGATATTTACAATAATTTTTAGACGAAAAATAAGAATGTTATAAATTTTTGAAAAATGGGCGTAGCCACGCCCACTTATGGTTACATGTGTATATCTTGGCAACCGCTGCACCGATTTCTTCCAAACTTGGCACAGTGTTGGCCTTGACATCACCTACGAAATGACCGAAAATTTTTAAAATCGGACAATAACCACGCCCACATCTCATATAACGGTAATTTGGAGAAATACGACATCTTCGATAAATCAGTAAATATTAAAGCCAATTTATTCAAAATTGATGCTTGCAACAATTCCTTACCAGGAAATACGTCTATAATAAAATTTTGAAAAATGGGCGTGGCACCGCCCACTTATGATCACATATATGTATCTCGCTAACCGTTGTACTAATTTGTACCAAACTCGGTATTTTTATTGTGCTTGGCACATAAAAGCAAAACGTTGAAAATTATTGAAATCGGACTAAAATTACGGCCGCTTTTCATATAACGGTAAATTTCCGAAATGCTTGAAACTGCAATATTTCGAAATTTAAGGAAGCTAATTTACTCAAAATTGATACACCCCGGCTTACCATGTAGCGGTAGCTTTCGGAAAGGTGAAAATCATATATTTAATATTTGCGCCGGGTATTTAATGTTCGGCTCCGCCCGAACTTAGACTTTCTTACTTGTTAAATATATGTATTTACCTTTAATTAAATGTGAAAGGTTAATCCCAAGAAGAGATATTTTATTTTGATCACAGGGTCTACTTTCAGTCCACTGTGCGGCGGTGTTCCGTGTCTAAAGAGTTACATAGATATGAACAAAATTTTCTCGATATGCCTTGAAATATATCGCTTGAAGGCACCGCGGTATATGAAGCACTTCTAGCGAACCAAAAGTCAATTTAAAAATTGTCACAAATTTTCCTGGTATTCTCTGAAATTGCTGCTTTTAAAAGAGTATTTTCAATATCAGTTGTTGTGAAGTTCAAGGCAAATTTTTTTTACAGAAATTTGCAATTAATTTAAATGCAGACTTAACTGATTCATATTATTATTCTCGCTAAATGAAAATTAAGTAACCAGAGCGGCTATAGAACTGGCAAATCCACCATAGATCGGGTCTTAGAAAAAAAAGCGAGAATAGAATTGACCCATTGATTCGCC
>NW_023458556.1:28397769-28420081 GCF_013731165.1 Rhagoletis pomonella
GGGTCTTAGAAAAAAAAGCGAGAATAGAATTGACCCATTGATTCGCCGATTTCAAAGCTGCTTTCGACAGTACGAAAAGGAGTTGCCCTTATGCCGCCATAGCTGAATTTTTTTTCGCTGGCGTAAACTGAGCTTGTGCACCTCAAACAGTTCCATCAGAATTGGGAAACGCTTCTCTGAGCCCTTTTGAAAGCAAATGAGGTTTCAGACAGGGCGATTGGCTGTCGTGTGATTTCCTTAATCTGATGTTGGAAGAGGTAATACGAACGGCAAAACTGAACCGCTCAAAATTTATTACAAGCTCGTACAATTGCTGGCGTATGCCAATGGTATCGACATCACTGGCGTAAACAACTACAAGGAATGTTCTGCCTTTTCCAAGTTAGATATGGAGGAAAAGCGATTGCGGCTTGACCTTCTTTACGCAAAGTGTGCGCTAACTATGTATTTCCATTTCTGTCTTAGAATCAAGAAGTTAAGGGGCCAAAGAAATCGGAGTTTCATTCTAACTCATTTATGAAAATTTGCCGGCGTCTGGTTATTGCAGTATGGACTTTCCGTGTAGATCACATTTGATTTGAAAAGCCTAATATTTAAGCTAGAACTCTGATTGCTGTTGACTTTACTTATTCGGCCGTAAATGTGTTTTTTCCATGGCACCGCCGGCACTTAATATTTACACATAAGTTTTCCGTAGCCACGTAGACAATTTTAAGAGCCGCATGAGTACTAAGTGAGTCCCTTTTTTTGTTTTTTAATAAAAGAAGCTATCCAGATTAAATAAGAATTTATCCAGATTAAATGAGTACATAAACACATACACACTAATATTGAATGAAAATTAAATTCATTCTAATTAAATAATTTTTTCATAAGTATACGTGCGTTCATTCATTGCTTGTCACACAATAACCAACGATGGGTTCATATGCGAAATCGCTTGTATATATGTATGCATGTATGCGTTATACCATAAATTTGCAATTACCCTGCAGTGAAAAGCGAAACCAGTTACAAAAAATACTAGCTCATTAACTAGTATGTACTTACCAGTTTGACAATTTTGAAGAACTTAAGCGTTCAGCAACATCTGCCTATGAATTAACAAAGTCAAAAATAAAACGCAATTAACTGATTTTCTTACAAATGTCGGCTGTCACTTGAAGACTACGGGTTCTGAGATCGCATGTTCGAGGCCGCTTGGAGGTGATTAAGATTTTTAAAGTTAAATAAATGTAAGCCAAAATAATTATTCCAATTTAAATATAAATAACAAATTTTAAAATCTAATTGTGTTGCAGAAAAAAGACACATATGGGAAGAAATGCTTGTGCCATAAAAAAAATATTTTTTTTTATTAAATTTAAAAATTACAATAAACCCCTGAATAAAACAGAAATTAAACGAAAAAAATAAAATTGGAAAAATTAATTTCAAAAATTTTCCCTGCCCCTTGAAACTGGAATCTCAGCCATACCACGCGAGTGCTTTGCTCTGTCGGCCATTGCGGCTGTTGGAGCGTCGCATGGAAAAGCCATACTTATGCTTTTCACGCGGAATGAATTGGCAGACTATCTCATCAACTGGTATGATGCTACTAGTATTTCTACTAGTAGATGCTGATGCATAGCCGGACAATTGACATCTCGTAGGACATCGCCATCTTAAAAATACCAGTCGCTAACATTGAAAAAGGATAGAACGCGAACTAGTTGCGGTGAAACGCAAACTGGTAGAATTCTAGTGCACAACTAGTAGTAGCTTTTCCTGCAAGGTATGTACGAACGCATGTACATGCCTTACCGTACACATGAATTCACTGTACTTTTATAAATTGTAAATTATTTAACTTTATGCGTTTCAATTTAAATTAAAAACTCCAATGGCGGCATATATTAAACGCTTCGCTTATTATTACTGGCTGTTGTCGTTGCTACTTTGCTACTTTGCTGCCGCTGTTGCTATTGTTACACCAATGACCAGAGCTTCCTCCTCCTTATACATATGTACATACATACACTCTGGAGTGAGCGTCGTCTTTTTCATGCTAGAGCACTTAATACCATCAACAGAAGCGATTAAATGATTTCATTTTTTTGTTGTTGTCCCCTTGTCATTATTTCTGCTTTTATATAAAAGCAACTAAATGCAGCAGCAACATATTTTAAATTGGCGAAAAAAGCGTATATGTACATAGTTGGAAATCAACCGGTTGGACGAACCGTTGTAGCTGTTGCTGTTACCATTGCAATTGTTGCTTTGTAAGATTTGTGTAGCTGCTGATATTTTTGTTAGCTTTTTGTTTCCTTTTGGCTTATATTGGCTTTTTATTGCGCCGGCTGATGAAGATGTTCGCTGCGGTAACTTAATAGCAGTGTTGTCGTTGGCGGCGTTGGTGTTGTTGGTGTTGTTGGGGTATGTCGACTGACCGTATGAACACCAGTCAGCGGGGAATAGCCAACAATAAAGAGGCAAGTGTGGCAAGTGACTGGCTCACCAGTCGACAGTCGTTATCATTATCTGACACAAAAATTTAATATTAATTATGTTGACATGTTGGCTAAAACATATTTCTTATGATAGGTCAGCGTGTTTTTTTCTTTCTTCCTCTTATTTTTATTCTTCCTTGCGGCCATATTCTTCATTTGTTTGTGGAGTTTTTAATTTCAACTTTAGTTTGTGTTTCTTGTGATTGCTTTCATTGTCGTTGCCACTTCTGAATTGTCATTTGGTAATTGTGTTGCTGTTGCATGAATCTCATTAATTATGCGTATTGCCATTTGCCACTTGCCACTTACAACTTGCAATAATATTCGAAAGTGAAAGCACTCAATTTTTCATTTACCAGCTACGTACATACTTCTTTGTACATATATTCGTATGTATGTAAGTATTATTAATACAAATGTACCGACGCCTTCATGCCAATAAATGCCAAAAAGCTCATTATTCTTCTGATTTGCTACAGTCTGAAGCTGTTTAATGCAATGAATGTCCTTTAAATTTTGCAAATTTTATGGAGTTCAGAAGATAAGCATATCAGGGCAGGAATAATGTTAAACAAACTAGTGAATTCAATACTTGAGATATTAATTATAAATGCATATTAGGATTTTTAAAAAGGAAATTGTTTACATTAAAAACTCTGAGGTTGCATTAAAATTTCATTTAATTCAAAACTACCACGCTCTTTTGAAATAGCTGCTAAAAGGGAGATGACAAATTTTTTTAACCGACTTCTCAAAAAGGGGAAGGTTATCAATTCGTCGGATTATTTTTGTTTTTTTTTTATGTATGTTACCGCATAACTTTGGACCACGTTAACCGATTTCTATAATTTTTTAAAGGAAAGGTTTTACTTCACAGGCCGTCTTCTACTAATTTGGTTTAAATCCTACCATTGGATCATAAGAAAGTAACGATAATCGAGAATTGAAGTCGGTTTTGTTTTTGTTTTAGTTTTGTGTTGTGTCATTATTGCAGAGAACCATCGATATCTACATATGTGGCTCATTGGCTTTTGTCGGTAGGCGTTATTTCCCTTTCCTAAAAACAATCTAAAGACATACTTTTTTTGACTATCGAACAATTTGAAGGAAAATCGGACACGAAACGCTCGAATTTAAAATCCAAAATAATTGCCGGGCCGTAAGAGCACATTTCGGGGCTTATTATTAAAACAAATCGCTCAATATAATAGGTTTTGGAATTCGAAATAATAACAATTTACTTTTAATATGTAATAATTCGCTTATCAGTAATTGGCTAAAAATATCGCTCGTATATGTATACACATACTGCAGAAGGGAACTCCACGCAGAACTACTCTGGATGACGCAACGGTGGATATGCATAATTTTTTATACGTTGAAAGAATTTGTATGCAAAAATTGAGTGATTCGTCTAAAAGATCATTCCGTTTTTATGCAAATATTTGCTTGCAGATCTTAAAAAATATAATTGGTATGTTTCAGTAAAATAAAGCCAGAGAAAAAAATAGCCGCGGGCGTTATTGCCCTTTCGCAAAGAAAATAAAAACTGCGGGCTTTATTGCCTTTTGTCGGTGGGCGTTATTTCCCTTTCGAAAGAGCAATAACTCCCGTGGGCTTTATTTCTTCTGTTTTAGGAAATAAAGCCCGTGGGAGTTACTTCACTACACCGCAATAGGTTAATTTATTTCTGCTATTTGGCGCTATTTAGCTATATGCTTACAACGCTGCCATTTCCACGTTTGAAATTAAAAATTGATAATCACCATACAGATTACGAAGGATGGAGAGATAAATATTCGCTTATTATAATGAAAATACACAAGATTTTAGCATGCAATTTTTATTCTGCACCATTATCTGAAAAATGTAGTTTATCAATGAAGGATATTTATTACAAACTATACACGCCTATTTTCGTATCGGCAAAACAACAAAGTGATTCCTCCTTCTCGCCTTAGTGTGGAGACAATATGTATCTACATATGCATATGAACAGACGGAAATCCAGCTTGTTATTTGTACTCTTTTTAATAAGCCATGCAACCGGATATGGAAAATAGCAACGCGTTCACTCAGCTCAGCACCTTAGCCGGTAGTTTATTTTTATCTTTCCAATAAATTTAACACAGAAAATGCCAGAAATTCTATAGTTCAAAATCACTTTTGTATTACTCGTAGATCACATAAAAGTCCATTTAAACGCATAAAGAAGCGTTAAATGACACTCAGCACGCCGGCGTGCCATTATTCTGCAACGACGCAAGTGTCCATCCACTCCAGCCGTTTGGCCAGCAACCATAGCGAAATTGTTTATTTCCAAATATAAAATATGTGTTACGAAGGGTAGGCGAAATTTAAAGGACAATGCATTATACAGGTAATATAATATTTAGTTATGGCAATGCTTAGCGGGGACATTCTTGGGACGTGCCGCGGCGCAGCGCATGGCATGTGTCCTTTTGGGCGACGAAGGTCAGTGGCGTATAAAGGAAAAGCGAAATCTATAGAAGGAAATGCCCAGCACTGTTTGTGAAAACTGCGAATAACTTCAATGGTTGAAAGACTTTTTATTGCCAGTGTTTGACTTTTAGACCACTTGTGGTGTAGGCGTTTTATTTTCCATGTTAGCTATTCTTCTTTCTTTCATGTACCAGACACTTTGCCAGACAGCCTGACGCTGAGCGGATAATGGTAAGTAGCTGAAGATTTTGGAATCTTCCTAGATTTAACAGAGGCTATTAAATCACATTTGTGTAACTTAGTCCAAGGTTTGGTGGTTAGTATTGCTCCATAACGATTGGTAATTTTCCAAATGTAATAAATTAGATATTTGCTTAACTACTAAATCCAAATTCTACAAATTTTATATTTTAAAGAAAATAAATTTATGTTCATACATACATACATATGAGGAGGCCGCTAAAAACGTGTTTATTTTCAAATCCAGCGCTGTTGAAAGGTCTGCCAATTATTCACTACCTATTAGATTTTAAAAATAACTAAAAATTAGTTACATTCTTCAACAAAAACAGCCTTTGACAGATTTTCGCAGCAAAAGGACTTGATTTTCTATGGGATATGTATCCTTTTCTTTATAATTTCATACCTTTATTTTAATGTTTCTTCCTCTGTCTTCGTCTTTACATTTATCAGTATCCTCGTATCGATAACAAAATCGATAGTAACATCGATAAAAATACCGATACCAAAATCGATAACAACATCGATAACATAATCGATGAACATATCGATAAAATTATCGATACAAAATCTATAAAAATATCGATAACTAAATCGGTAAAAAGTTTCTATAACTAAATCGATACAAATATCGATTATTGTATCGATAAAACAATGGATACCAAAATCGATAACAATATCGGTGAAAGCATCGATAAAAATATCGATAAAAGATCTATGAAAATATCGAGAACTAAATCGATAAAATTATTAGTAAAAATATCGATTATTATGCCGATAAGTCCCGAGAATACCGAAAGTCCCGGACTAGTTCCCAGGTTGAGTCTGTGTCTCTATCTATATCCTTTTCTTTATAATTGCCTTTAATTTAATCTTCCTCTATCTTCATCTTTACTTTTATCGGTATCCTTACCCTCATCTTTTTCTTAATATTTATCTTTGTTTTTACCTTTATGTTTATGATTTTCTTCATCTATATATTCCCCTTCACCTTTGCTCTTATACATATAAGTAAAGTGTTTAAATTTACCTTGTCCTTAATTTATGCCTTTATCCTTACGCATCTTTGTTTTTGTTTTTACTTTTACCTTTGCCCTAATCCTTTTCTTTATATATGTACGTACTCACCCTTACTTTCATTCTTGTATTGGACTTTTTCTAAGTGTTATTCTTTGACCTCTTATTAGTAAGTTTTTGTTAAATTAGTACCATGTGCATTAGGGTGGTCCAAAAATGCATGTGAAAAAGTAAAGTCGGAATTTTTATGCTCTCACCCCCTAGGATTGTTCTATACCGAAAAAATATCCCCTTATTTCTTAATTTTGAAATCAAAAAATATTTAGAGGTCGCCCAAAGTTTTCCATGCGTTTTATATGAGGAAAAACAACTTTTCGTAGAAATGGTATAGAATTTTTAAAAATCAATATTTTTCTATCGGAAAATTATATTCGTCTGCTGGAGATTCACAATAATAATACCCAATTGTTTATTTAACCATTTTTTCATCGCAACTATAATTTATTGGTCCGCCAAAAACCCACGAAAGCCCCGAAAAATGTAATGGAGGGGACCAATTTGATTTGATTTCAAAATAAAAAAATAGGGTTATACTTTTTTCGATTTAGAACAATCCTTGGGGGTGAGAGCATTACAATCAGTGTTGCCATTTTAGCCGTTTTCCGGCTAGATTTAGCCGGTTACGATAGCAAACAGCCGGAGAAATTTCGATTTAGCCGGCAGCCGATTTGTTAGCCGTTTCGCAGAAAAAAATTAGCCGTTTTTAGCCGGTTTTGCTATTTGCCTTGTTTTCTTAAATTTCAAATATGTATATATGTTGCTGAGAGCTTATTTAAATTCCAAAAAACCGAATGCCAACTTGAATTAAAGGAACCAACACTGAAGTGAGTCAAAATGAAAATAAAAGAGCACAAATTTCTATGTAAAGCAAAACTCTCTGGGAATCCTACGAGACATCTGCCGGTCATATGACCGGTCATCTAAATGGGAGATCTGCAGTCTTTTGGCATCATATTTTACATCAGGATTCAAGGGATTTCTGAAAAATCTGACCAGTTCTTTGTGTAACTGTGATTTTGCACCCCTCGGTTGATGTTAACTTAAGGTCGTTGTTTTACTGCCTTAAAATTGAAGGGAAATTTTTACTGCGTTTTTTATGTGTATTGGTTTATATTTGAGTGTATTGAGAATCGGTCAGTCTGAAAAGGCCTTGTAGGCAGTGTTGCCGCGAAAAATTTTTAGTGGTAGCTAAATTCCTTTTAAAAAAGGGCTAAAAAAAGTCGTTGTGGCTAAAAATGGTAGCTAAAATTGTTTACTTACATATACATATATAAGTATACACGCAAACATTTTCAATAAGTAATGGTATATAAAAACAAATAAACTCTGGAAAAAAAGCTAATATTTTATCCAGCCAAAAACCTTTTTGTATAAAAGGGAAAATATACGACACCAGCTTGCTGGTTTCACCAAGTGATTGTACCATCAGGCTCGAAGCATATAACTTACTACCATGCTGGTATAATATTTATTTCTTTACAAATGAGGTCGAGGAAAGATCGAAATGTTTAGAGCCGAAAGTTCATAATTTTTCTAGCATTTTGTTAAGCATAATTTTTTTTTTTTTTAATTCACAACTGCAATATCGTGAACTTAATCTTCCACAAACACGGCTTTGACTCAGATAGTGCAAGAAATTTCCGCCAAAATACTTTTTACTTAGAAAATTGAGCTAATTTCACCACTCACGCCATCAGCATGCTGGCACAATCACACCACAAGAACATACACGGTCAATCGACTTGATGGGTCATTTAACAAAATTAGCATATTACGGGCCGTAAACTTATCTATTTTAAACTATAGTTAAACTATAGTGAATAGATAAGTTAACAGCCCTAACACTTTTACAGTATGTATGTATAAAATGTATAAAAGCGTAAGGAATATACAATACATATATGAACATATATATACATATATCAGTCTTTCATGGTTTAAAAATTCATCTTCAAAAAATTTCAATTTGTCAATTTCAAAAAATCATTCAACAAATTAAAAAAAAAAAGAAACAAATTAAGCATATACAACTTTTTCATGCCAAGTATGAATAAATTCCCCAAAGGGCTAAAAAAAGGGCTAGGGGCAATTTTAAATTTATGTGGCCAAAAAAAGTATGTGGTAGCTAAATCTAGCCACCAAAGGGCTACAACGGCAACACTGCTTGTAGGGAAGACAATAGGTTTGTTCGTCGAAAATCCAGGGAGAATTATCACTCAAAATATCAGATAGGAAGAAAAATGCTCCCAAACTCTCTCTCATGTAGAGAAACCCATGATAAAAATATAGTAAGGTAGAACCGCTGAGAGTCAATTTTAAATTCTTGACGTTTCCAAACAATTTAATTTTTAAATTTACTCACAAACTCACACACACATTTTCATTTTCAATCTCAAGCAACAACAACAAAGTGTCCACAGTTGCATTTCAAACAAAAGAAATATGTATAGAATTTTTAAAATTCTTTCAGAGGGGCAAAAAAGAGGATCTACGTGTATATATCTTGTCAGTCTGACTTTCTTCAACATACGTTTCAATTTCTTTGTCGGGTTTACTATATCGACTCTGGTTGAGATTGCATTCCGATTAAGAATACAGTTTTTTTGCCGAGTACCTTGCAAATCATTGGAATTAACTAAATTAATTAAGTAAACTTAACTTACATTTTTCATTTTAAAATCGCTCAAGTTTGTAAATTTTTAAATTTAACGAACTTGTTTATTCAAATTATCGTCGACAAAAAATCCAACCATGTGCCACAATCATATGTTTTTCCTAATTGCAAATTCTTGCTGGCAAAACTTTTTCCGGCTCGAATTTGTAACTTCTCTCCAAGAAAGAGTCTTTTTACTCGTGATTTATTTAAATGAAACATGTGAAATTTAGTTGAAACATTTTAGCCGTTTTTAGCCGGTTTTATTTGCCAATTTAGCCGGTTCGTCCAAAAAGTTCTGGCAACACTGATTACAATACCTACTTTACTGGTTTTGGACCGCCCTAATGTGCATACACCCAAGAAGCACTTGATTCCGTCCCAGCCATTTCCGTTGCACCATTTCCGTGTGCAATTTCCGTTGAATTTGCCAATTTACTCCCAACCAACCAACCGCCGCTTAAGAAGTTTCGCTGAATTCCATACTAAATTTTGCTTCGGGTGTATTTATAGATTTATTTTTTTTGTCGCACTGTGTATTTATTCGTTATTGACTCTGATGGTGTAATCAGTCCCCTTAATTCACACCTTATCTCAACTACTAATGGGGGTACGCAAATATATCGATGGGTTTGATAAAAGCAATTAATGTTTCCTAGTACTGCGTTTAGACCAGGGAACTTTTGTTGCGGTAGCGCGTAACTTATGGAAGAGGAAGCAACGAGGAAAGCGGACACGCACCTAGTCGCTGGTACTCTGGCGACACGCTTTGTGCAAGAATGATACATCGTGCGGCAAAAGTTTCTGTGGGTAAATTAAATCTAACTATGTATGTACATATGTATATACATATATAAGGCCTATCAATCAGCGGCATTGTTGTTGCTTACTATAAATACATATGATTACAAATAAGCTTTTTTGACTCATAGCCTTATCGTTTGTACAAAAAATGGTCTCATTGCCCCCTTCTTGCTGTATTGGCGAAGTAGGTAATATGAAGTTAAATATGAGTTGATAACATTTTTTCGGAAGAAAATTAAAGCCTATTGGACCCGTACATATGTACATACTTATGTACATATGCACGTATGAATATGTGTATGCGTCATCTATTTCCAGTGAAATTTAATTTAATTTCTTGTGTTTATTTTATATTCATATGTTTGACACATTTCGTTTTTATACTCAGTTAACAGTCAGCTGTGAGCCACAGAAGTTACTCGCGCTCGATTTCTTTTCATTTTATTAATTTTAATAACACTCTATACAAAATGAATAAAGTGCAAATTTTACTCGCATTGGCTCTTGTTGCGTGCTTTTGTGTTACATTAAGTAAGTGAAAAAAAATGTGATTGTGTGTTTTATAGGAGTCTTTTCCTCAAAATTGTGAAACAAGTAATTTTTAAGCAAAAATGATAAAACCGACTTCAATTCTCATATAAAAATTTAATTTCTTCATGATTCAATGAACGGATCTAGACCAAATTAGTATCAGACCATCTCTGAGGTACATTTCCTATAAAAAAATTATAGAAATCGGTTAACGTGGTCCAAAGTTATGCGGTAACATACATAAAAAATATATATATATTTCGAAGAATTTATATAACCTCCTCCTCTTTTTTAAGTCGGTTAAAAATCGAATATGAAACTAAACACGAAATATATACGTACATATGTATGTACATTAGACTGCATCCCTCCCCTTACAAAAAAAAAAAAACTGTACTGTTTTTCATTGGGACTATAAAACATATTACATTTTAAGGTTTGTGCGAAATATTTCGGAAAAATATTAAGATTTACGTGAGCTGGACCGATTTGGAAAAAAAAACCTCAAAAAAGTGTAGTTTTTTATGAATCAAAAATATTTTTTTGAAGTATTTTTTGAAAAAATCACCTCAGATGACAAATCTGTTTAAGCTTAAAAACTCTGCATAAAAATAATATTTTAACGGTATCATAATAATGAGATTTTTTATGCTGTTTTTGGACTTTTTTCAAAGATTGGTTTAAGAAAAATATCAATAACTCAGCGAAAACTTTACTGATTTAGGCTTTATGTATCATTAGAAAGGTACTTTCATATTTTGTATCCCAAAAATTTAATATTCATTTATATACAGCAAGAAATACCACATTAATAAAATAATGTCACTGAAAGCAAGGTCTTCTTTGTATAAAAGAAAATTAGCATAAAAAACAAAAAAAAATAAATAATTTTTTTTTTTAGTTGGAAGTAATATTTTTGAAACAACTTCAAGGTTTATTTTTTTGTTTAAAGTAACAACGTAACTGAGGTTAAGCCTTTTTCAGTAAAGAGAATCAGCGTTAAAAAAATATATATATTTTTGTTAAAGTATATTCAAACTACAAAAAACATTAAAAATATATTGCAACTAAATATGTAGATAAGAATAGAAATCTAATTTTAGCTGAAAATGCGATTTTTTTGATCGAAGATGCAAAACCGCATGTGTACCAAAAATGCCACATAACTGCTCCTTTCTCTGACATTTTACGATATATCGTACAAATTTCTATGGGCCGTAGACCACGCGCAGGCAATTTTTTATAATTTTTTTACTTGTATTATTATTTTAAACAAAATAGTTGTGAAAATTTAAGTTTTGGTTTTTTTGGATGACTAGTTTAGAAAGTGGTATCAAAGGGTTAAGCACTCAAAACATTAAATTGATAGATCACCCGGCATACAGTCCTGGTAAACTGCGCGTACGACGATATTCATTGCCAGTGAAAGCTATTGACCCCTTCACCAAATTGGTTTTAGCGTTAGTAAACGTGCATAGATCTTGCTGAAGAATATCTTGAAAACCATTAAGATAATTTTTACCACCTGCTTGGTTTTTCCTTAGCACTTTTTAGTGACCCTCGCATTCATTCAATTTCGCCAAAAGTTAATAAAGGACATACATCTTTTTGCGCTGCGCACTTTCAGAGTTTAAGACGAGCGCATTTCTTTAAAAGTTAAAAAAAAAAGTTTTAAGTTTTTAGAAGCTTCGGCACGCCAACTATACACAGCGAAAATAGTGTTGTTACTAAATATGTTTCTCTCAACAAATTATTTGTTTATAGTTACAAAATCGTTTGATGAGAGAAATATATTTTGCTGACTTTTTTGTGAGTGTACTGAGAGCTATGGTTAGGAGCTGACGATATGTTAATAATAGCTAGGAAAAATTGAGGAATTTCATTGGCGATATAATTCGAAGAGCACTTAAAAATCGGGCAGGCATTCTTACTGTCCCACTGGGTGGGGAAAGTATTAATCGATATTTACTCGGAAGTAAAATTCCTGGGGTCACTTTTGCCACCAAATTATTTTTAAGATGGCCGTTGAGGTCTTGTTACGCAAGCTGGCGGAAAGTCGGAGGATTTAAACCGCAACAGGCAAGTCCATTGTAAAATATATCGCAGTGACATAGTCTGAAAGTACCAAATACCAGATACTATCAAAGATCATTTAAGAGCAAAATAGCTTGGAGGAGCTGAAGCTACTTGAAGAAACTTGGAATTAGTTTGTGTTACTCCTGTCTTAACAGTGACGTGTCAGCGCATTGCCATTACATCGGGTAGATGAATTTATAGTTAGTACGAAGTCTAGAATTAGCACTAGACCGAATACCAGATGTGTTTGCGACCCCCAAAACCCTTCCCAGCAAACTGAGGCGATGTTGAAGTACGTTGTTGTGTTTTTTTTTGTAAAACTGTACTTTTGTCTACCTTTTAGCGGTTGCTTATTGCACGCTCTACTTAAGCCTTTAAAATTCTTTTTAAAAAGGTCCTTAATATTTCTTTCTTTACTTCCAGCTAAATCTTTAAGTTGCTACATTTGTGATAGTTCGTCGGGTCAAAATTGCAATCACACCACAACCACCGCAACTTGCAACTCCTCATTGGCCCAGCAAACAGTGAATTATGGGGTCCAATACTTAAATGCGAATTTAACACAGCTGAATGCAACCAGTTCAACTTACAATTGCGTCTATGATTTAATTTCAGCAGGTGTGTATAAATACATATACTATGGTATATACATATGTACATATTTTAGAAAACTATTTCAGAAAACTTCAATTGACCGTTTATTATATCGCTTTTTCAGGCACCACCAATCACACCTACCTCGGTTGCGTTTACAGTACGGTGAACATTTGCAACTTTACACCAAGGTCGTATACAGCTCGCCACTGCTTAGTGTGCAGCGGTAACAATTGCAATCGCAATCCAGCGGATCGCGCCACTGGCAGCATCTTCACATTGACTGCGGCCATTGTTTTGGCATTTGTGGCAAAAATTATGTACAACTGAGTGGTCTCCAAATATTTTTTTTATTTTTTTTTTTGTAAAATAAATAATTGTTGTTATTAGTATTTATTAGTACATTAAAATTTGCTCAAATCTAAAATATTAAACAAAGTGTCTTAAAATAAATTCTCGTTTTTCAACTAAAACTTCTTTAGCTGAACGGAGTACATGTGTAGATACTTCTCCTTCTGAAGGGTGATTCAGTAAGACAGCAAATTTTATTTTATAAGGAAAACACGACAAACTTTATCGAAATAATTTGTTTTTATTGGATAATAGCCAATAAAAACTTGCAGCTTACGCCATAGTGGCACTTTGAAATAGGTAAATCTTGCCTGCGAATAATTTCCATCATCATAAAACCGAAAAATCTACTTTGGAAGTAAATGATTCATCAATACTTTTATTTTATTAAATTTATTTTGTGCATTTATACACCAAATCTTTAATTGGAATTTAAAAAAAAACATAGTAAAACATCTTCGGGCCACAGAGTTGAACCCATGACCCACAAGTGGGCAGTCTAACACGCATCCACTTGGCTGCAGAAATTGTTGAGAAAACATGGAAAAATACATACATACATACATATCTGTGTTCGTATGGAATAGTACTTAGCTTATGTCGGGAAGTTGGCTTTAGTATAATGCGGCATTCCCCTTATTCTTTAAACGACAAGGAATTTTTTGAATAAGAATATTGACTTGCTAGTATCGGAACTATTTCTTGCACGTTTATTTGCCAAAAGTTCTTCAATGGCTTGGCGCCAGTGAGTCATTCGCAATCGTATGCTGCGAGTGCCGCATTATACTAAAGGCAGCCTTTTGATATTACTCAGCGCACGGACTCCGAGAAAATTAATATTGGTAGATTTAACATGCTAACACGGTAATCGGTATCCTTAGGATAAATTGTATTATTATATAAAACAACAAAATATTATTTCACGTGAATAAAAGCTGTTTTTTCTTTTATTAAATTTGAATTGAAAAAGCGAACCTACTACAGAATACTCAAAAAGACATTTCGTATAAAATCTGATTCGATCACGGATGCCTTTATTCGGGCCATGTATTTATTAATTTAATAGGAGGGAGACTTAAAAAATCTTTCTCCGTCAAAGTCAACTTTTCATTTGAATTTAATGTGTTCGATGAAATACGAAAAAAGCGAACGATGAAATACGAAAAGTGCCTTCGTCTTGGTCTGCAGGCTGTATCGGAGACACAGCCGCTAATTTAAACGTAGAATACGTGAAACGAAAAACGAAAGCACACACTAAGAAAAAAATATCGATAACAAAAGCGATAATAATATTGATAGCAAAATCGATAACAAAATCGATTAAAACATCGATAAAAAATGTCGATTATTATATCCATAAGTTCCGAAAATATTGATAGCAAAATCAATGATGATATCGATAAAAATTTCGATAACAAACCCGATAAAATATCGATTATTATATCGATAAGTCCCGAGAGTAAAATCACGAAATGGTCTCCAGATTGAGTCTCCATCTATATCCTTTTCACTATAATTATCTTTACTTTATCTTTCTTCCTCTACCTTCATCTTTACTTTTATCCGTATCCTCATATTTTTCTTTATATTTATGTTTGTTTTTACTTTTATGTTTATCATATTCTTCATCTACATATTCCCCTTCACCTTTGCTTTTTATAAATATTGCGCCATCTGTTATTCAAAAGCCGAAGTACCTACAGACATATACTTTTTGTGTCCTTCTCTCACTTCCAGCGAATGCACGTGTTTGCAAAATGATGACGAAGTTATTTTGTATGGAAAATTATTTATGCCCATATATTTGAATCAATTAAACATACTTCCCATATACATACCAAATGAAAGGAACAGTCTTGAGTTTTTGACTAAAGAAAACAAAAACAAAATCATTCGAACGGATATCGAGCATTTTGGAAATAAAAAAAATTTGCTAATTTTTTTAACAATTTTTTGAACTAAAATGCTCAATATTTGTTGAACTTATATACAAATTGTACACGATAATATTTCCATTGCTCTAAAGAACCTATCTCCCGAAAATGAAAGTTTAACCTGCAAATCGTAAGTTGCTAGGCATTTCAAAGGCTCAAAATTGACCCCCAAAATAAGCCAATATTTACCGTTGTTTCTACCACCGAAAGCTAATTGGTTACTTACAAAAAAGATTGGGTCGCATAAGAATTTTGACACCTTCAAAGATTCATAAAAGATGATCTGCAATTAATAGATTGCAATACATTTTTCACTTCTACATATATTTTGATAACAAGTTCTAAACAAAAGTCCCAGAGAGGAAGCAGTGGAAAGATATTTTGTTTTGCTTGCCGCAGTGCTTACCTGCATTCAATTTCAACGCTTTCCGCTGTGAATTATTCGATAGCCAACTTTTGTATTCAACAATAATTCATAGGCACAAATCAAATGCTCTAGCTTGTAATTGTTGTAATTTATAATACTTTAATTAGCATATACCGGCAAGGAAACTCGGAAATGCGCGATGCACACGCTCTTCACACACGAATGGCATTTTAATCGCTGAGCAATTGGCCTAAACCAGTTCGCTAAAAAATAAAAATGTTTTCGTTTTATAAGATCACCTCACTAACACCTCGAATAATTATAGCCCTGCTTGCAATAGATTTAACTGCGGTGGGCAATAATTATAGGCTAACACCTTGTCATGATTCATATTTCTCTTAAAAAAAATGAATGACCACAAATTGATTCTAATTCGAAGTGACTGTGCGAGTGGTTGTTTAGGCATGTATGTACGCATTCAAAGCAACACTCCTTCTTTCAGATAAATTGAGCAAGATATTGAATGAAATAAATCAAAAAAGGAAACTACACAAATATGTAATTAAATTAAATAACATAAAATAAACTAGACAAACAAAAGATTTAGGCAAGTTTGAGTGACTGAATTCAGAACGAAACCTAAAATAATTTGGGCTTATTTTAAAAGAAAAATCTTACTCAGGTACGCCTCTTCTTCAAGCTGTAACGTCTTTTATATTAAGAAATTTCTCAGCTCAAAAATCCCGTGCAATTACTTATGGGTTTATGATTATTTCAGTATTATAAGTATTTAAAAAATTCAGTGCAATGTAGAATAAAAATAATGGTGTCACATAAAAGTAAAAACTCTGTAGAATTATAACAAAATAAATTTTTTGGTGCATAAGGACGAATGAATATGGAAAAAGTCCATTTTAAATATCCTTAAAAATTTGCAATATTTATTTTTGAAAAAATTATCCTAATAATCGAATTTGGTCCTGCAAACTTTTTTAACTTAAAAAGATAAAATTTATTAAACGCGAAATTTCAATACCTATTCGTCCTTTTAAACCAAAAAAACTTTATTGTTTTTAGATTACACGAAATTTTCTCTCTCATTTGGAACCCATATTTTTATTCTACGCTGCACTGATTTTTTTTCAAATAATTTTTTGAATTAATCACATCATTAAAATTTCAAAGGCCTTTGAAAAAGAATCCTGACGTCAATAGTCATAGTTTCGTGGGTATGTCAATTCTTTCGTTTGTTTTGAAATTTTTTTGTTTTTGTCACACGGTGTTATTTTATCAATAAATGGGCCGCGATAGCTTTAATTACTGGACTTAACCTTATTCCCACTATTTGATAATAGTAACAGCCAGTGTTGCCAGATTAAAAAAAACTGTAAATTTCCCGAAAAAACGGGTTTTCCATTATTTTAAAATAAATAAATAACATAAACCATTTAAATTATTCTTAAATAAACAAAAATTGACCTTATAAAAGGTAACATGTAAATCACATCTTGGTTTAATGATTTCAGTTTCATTATTTTTCGTAAAATTCTTTGTTAATTTTTTTAAGCATTGGGTTCTTTTAAACTAACCGAATCATACGTTTCAGAGAAAACTCCAAAATAATCGTTTAAAGTTGAAAATAATCTGGACTAAATCTTGTCTCTTAATGTCCCATATTTCTATTTTATTTGAAAAAAATACCAGCTCTTTCTTGGCGTTTTTCGTGGTGGTTCCCCTAGTACTGATAAAAATTAGTGGACTTTTATTAATGCGAAATTTTATTGCGCCATAAAGATAACTAATTAATGAAGTTGATGTGCTCCATTAAAATGGTAGTATGTTAACTTAAGTAGCCCCACATAGATTGCATGTGATTGTGCTTAAATGATAAGAACTTGGCCAATATGAAACAATTTTTTTTGTTATACTAGCCTTTACCGGCGGGTTTCACCCAACGTGCAAAATAGTTTTAAAATGTTAGCATAATTGCTACTTTTAGCAGCGAAATTGACCCATTTACCAAAGGAAGGAAATTCAACTTGACTAGACCCACCACCTTGGCAAGGACATAAATTGAGTTGAGTTCAGAAAAGGCGTAGTATCAAGTGCCGCAGACTTCATGGTTAAACCTATTACATACGCGGCACTGGCCCGGTGACCAAACCAAAGCAAGTAAATGCGAATGTCACCTTGAGAAAGCTACAGCGCTTAGTGTGCAAAGCCATCACAAGAGCTATGCGCACCTGTCCAACGGATGCCCTTCGTGTGATTAAAGGCATTCCACCTCCGTCAATTCAGATCAAAAGTGAGGCCTGCTGGAGCGGATTCCCAATGTAAGCAGCATGAAAAGTGGTAGTCTTGGGGTCAGTTGAAGGTTCTGAAGCCATTTCTGGATAAACCCGTCATGAAGCTCACAGATATCTTGCTACCGAAAATATCCTTTATTCTATTCCTGAAAGGGACTGCTGTTAAGTGTTAATATCTATGACAGAAAAAGGGTCTGAAGTATGGTATACTGACGGATGGAAGATTAACGACGGGATTACTGGGGCAGACGTACTTTGATCCAGATTCCAGACCCAACTATATTCCAGGCGGAAGTCTTCGCAGTCGAAATCTGTGTTCGAGAATGTCTTCGTTGAAGGGAAGACAGGGCCAGAATAAATAGTTTATCAGATAGTCAGGCGGAATTAAAGGCCTTAGACTCATTTATAAAGACATAAAGGCAGTTGCAAAACTCTTTAGAACCGCCTAGGAGGCCACCATATTGAGACGCTGGGATGGGCCCCTGGACATGAAGAATTTGAAGGCAATGAAAGGGCTGACTCTATCGAAAAACGTGGAGTCAAGATGCGCATGCATGGTCCCGAGCCTTTCTGCGGCACATCTATACTGCAGAAATGCTTAGGAGTTAGGAAGAATCTTAGATTGCTGCCCACTGGCGGGAGTATTTTTACATATTTTTAATATGTGGCTATTTAATCTATGACTAATTCCAGAGCATTCGTTTTCAAAATGGTTTGGGAACGCCCGACTTTTAGCTATTAGCATCTAATCTATTGCCGCCGCTATTTGCTTAGATAACGCATGGTATTATCTTTATCTTGGCGTCAAAGGGGTTAGCGAGCTACTTGAAATTCGCGATATTTCATAGTAAATTGGTTAGTGCTTCTGTGATCAAGTACTTTACGAAAATGAGCGCCGCTAAAATTATAATCACACTAGCAATCATTGGCGTTTGTTGCATTTCGTTTGGTAAGGTTTTTACCATTATTTTTGACCCAATAATTTAAGTGTCTCTTCTTTTTTTTTTATATTTTTTTTTCAATTAAATATACCGATTTGTATATCGCCATTGCTGTAGCAACTTCTATAAAATGCTTTACTTGCACAACTTCCAAGGATTGTAAGAAGCCCAGCAAACTGGAATGCAACCAAACATTGGCCAACCAGACCAGAGATTATCTAAAATTATACTATACGGGCGTGCCAAATGTTACCAGCAATAGCTTTGAGTGTATGCGCGACTGGCTGAAGACGCGTAAGTTTGCATTTATTGCTTTGAACAACTCTTTTACTATTAATTTTAAACTGTTCTTTATCACTCATTTAGCAACCAACGAAATGATGCATAAGGGTTGCATTTTTAGTAATTTCCAAAGTTGTGGTTACACTGTAAATTCATACTTCGCTGCAGCCCACGATCGCTCGTGCAAACAGTGCAACAGTGATGGCTGCAATCCTGCTGATCGTGTCATCGGCAGCCTGAAGGTGGTTGTGTATGCTATTATTGTGACGGCATTGGCCAAATGTGGTGCTTGGCGTAATTAAAACTGATTAAATACAATATGTGCTAGCATTTTTTTTAAATAATAATTGAGTGGCCACCAATTCAAAGCAGTTGTTGCATGAGAGGAAATTCCTACCGTAACTCGATGAGAAAGTAGAAAAACAGAACTATGCACAACATCAAATTCAACACAGAGTTAACCAACAAATTTATGTTGCAACATTATTCATAGGCACAAATCAAATGTTCTAGCTTGTAATTGGTGTAATTTATTATACTTTAATTAGCATATGTGGCGGCGGCAAGTCAGCTATGAAACTCATCAAATTGTGGCATTCTAATCGCAAAACGCTTTGTCTAAAACCAGTTCATGATCACTGTGAGCCAGTGTGTGTTTTTGCTGCGTGAGATCACCTCACCAACACCTCAGTTAATTATAGTTATGTGCGCATAAGACGCGGCTGCGGTTTGTAATAATTGCCCAACTCTTTTGAATCTAATTGGATTAGATGGGTTGTTTACCATGTTGTGATTCAATGCGGCTATTAACTAAAGTATGGCTCCACACAGTACATAGAAGTTAGTGCTGAAAATTATGTAACTTCTTACTAAATGAAATAAAATTGTTTCATGCCTTTGCCTTTTTTCTTCTTTTTATTAGGTTAGGTTAGGATATTCTGGAGCCGGATTCCAACATTTGCTATCGCTAATCTTGATCGCCAAAAATCTCCAAAAGAATAGCAGGCGCCCCTATCAACACGCAACATCTAGTTACATTCCCGCCACACTGCCAGATGTGGCTAATTACACTTTGCAAGTGTTACCATTCCACGGTGTATACTTTTAGGCCCCACTGCTTTTCATGTTGTAGAGCATTTTAGCCACAAAACTTTAGCGTAGCTATTGTCAGAATTCTACTGCTGGACGGCATAGACCGGCTGATCCCCAGCATGCAAAAAAGCTGAGAATGAAATGCTGATATGATTCCGACTCATCATCGTCCAACTAGCTGTGTCAACACAGGGTCCACGAGGATACTGAGTCGTATCGCAAAGGCTCCCAATTGACAATGCCCATTCAGAACACTTGTAAGAACCCATAATTGATGCTTAGACTATCGGCAAGATAAATTTGATAAGTGCGCATGTCAAAGTTTTCGGCCATCTCGGGCCCTTATACGAGGGCATTGTTCTCGTCAAGAAAGATTACCCGATGGTCTCGGGGATACCCTGCCTAGCCAATTCGTCGCCCATGCCGTTACCTGCAATACCACTATGTCCTAGGATCCAAATCAGTTTGATTTGGAAGTATCCCGTTGCGACCTAGAGAGAAGTCAGACATTCCGCGAATAGTTCCAATCGTGCCATAAGTGAACTAAGAACCCTTTTTGCCGGAGTCGATGTTTGACCTTATCATTGATAGTACTCTGGTGTGTAGCCCCCGCCTGAAAAAAAACGCTGCAGAAATTCGTCAGCGTAAACATTAGCTTTACGGTGAGTTATTGTCTCTGAAAGAACCTACCTCTTTCAACTCTGCCGTCTAACTTCGGTCTGCCACTCTGCCATTTACCCCTTAGAGAAATTTATGCAGAGGTTGATGAGTTTGAAGCCAGTCTAGGTTTTTTCGAGCTCCTTAGCCTAATGGTGGAGCACATTGCGAATTTTTGGTAGTGATTTCAACTCTACATTTGATTGAGATTACTTCTAACTTACTGTTTTTTAATAATAAAGGACTTCAGCTTCAAGATTTCCCTCGTTCCTGTCTTCAACACTTTCTGCACACGTCCGCCTCTATAATTCTCATATAATAGGCTGTGACCGCTAATATAATTCGACAGTCTTTCCGCTAGAGTTTTAACAAGAAGCGAGTATATTCTGCTTCGCTATTTTCACACATTTTGTTTGCCGTTTCTATCTGGTTCCATTTAGCTTTAAAAAGGCTTTTCATATAGTTGTTCAATCCAAAGTCCAGATGTGTAAGTGGTTTTCGTATGCTATTTATTTGTTAAATAGTCAAACTAATAGTGCTCTGATGTGATTTTTCATTATCTTGAGCAGGGCATCTGAAGGCTACTCCAATAAACAGGCAATCTTGTTGGCCGCCTGATTTGTCTACGACTATCTCTCATTCCCTTTCAACTCCATCTTTTTTTAATTCACCTGTTCTCGAAGGTTCGGCTCTTGAAGTCTCCCATGGTCCTTAATCTTCTTGCAGCTTTAGCAGCAACGATCTCCGCAAATAGGTCGTTGGGCGGCAAACTTCCGCGATGCACAGTGTCGGGGGGTATGAAGACTTTTTCTCGATAATTT
Organism: Rhagoletis pomonella; assembly: GCF_013731165.1. Taxonomy (NCBI): domain Eukaryota; kingdom Metazoa; phylum Arthropoda; class Insecta; order Diptera; family Tephritidae; genus Rhagoletis; species Rhagoletis pomonella. The sequence goes on from NW_023458556.1 coordinate 28,419,448, forward strand.
TCTTCTATTTTTTTTTTTTTGATAGGAATAAGGTCAAACTTACAAGTTTGCAGACCTCCCCTGTGCCGTTTCTTAGCTTTTCGCACATCTCTTTTGTAAGCTTTTAATAAAACTTTGTGCTCCCTCCCTGCACAGAATTCGTTGTCGGCTACATTGGCCAACTTGAAATAAATATTTTAGTAATATGCGTAATTTGTAATCATCCATCAGGAAGAACTTAATCTGCGTTTGGTTTGCGAAATAAAACAGGAGGTGTGATATACCTTGATGAGAATAGTTTTAAGTATTCGACAAATACAGGCAAATTTAAATAAAAATTATTAAAAAGAATTTGCGAAATTTACTTCCTATGAATTTGTTGAAAAAGAAACACTCGATTGATGGGAATCCAGTTTGGCACGCGATACTCAATAGCGCCTTGTGAATACACTCATATGGAAAAAATACTCAACTCAACTCACGCTCGAATGAAACAAAAGCGTATGCCAAAGGTAGTTAATGCATTTAACAACGTAATCAACGTCCGAATCGAAGTAGTAGTCAAACAATGGAGAGCGAGAACTCCGCAGTGCTGACGAGAATAATAAAAAACAAGTAAGAGCAGCGCTGTCTTCGGCTATGCCGAAGGCTTCAT
>NW_023458556.1:28420181-28458739 GCF_013731165.1 Rhagoletis pomonella
TTGTCATTATTTCTGCTTTTATATAAAAGCAACTAAATGCAGCAGCAGCATATTTTAAATTGGCGAAAAAAGCGTATATGTACATAGCTGGAAATCAACCGGTTGGACGAACCGTTGTAGCTGTTGCTGTTACCATTGCAATTGTTGCTTTGTAAGATTTGTGTAGCTGCTGATATTTTTGTTAGCTTTTTGCTTCCTTTTGGCTTATATTGGCTTTTTATTGCGCCGGCTGATGAAGATGTTCGCTGCGGTAACTTAATATAGCAGTGTTGTCGTTGGCGGCGTTGGTGTTGTTGGGGTATGTCGACTGACCGTATGAACACCAGTCAGCGGGGAATAGCCAACAATAAAGAGGCAAGTGTGGCAAGTGACTGGTTCACCAGTCGACAGTCGTTATCATTATCTGACACAAAAATTTAATATTAATTATGTTGACATGTTGGCTAAAACATATTTCTTATGATAGGTCAGCGTATTTTTTTGTTTCTTCCTCTTATTTTTATTCTTCCTTGTGCCCATATTCTTCATTTGTTTGTGGAGTTTTTAATTTCAACTTTAGTTTGTTTTTCTTGTGATTGCTTTCATTGTCGGTGGCGACCACTTCTGAATTGTCATTTGGTAATTGTGTTGCTGTTGCATGAATCTCATTAATTATCAGTATTGCCATTTGCCACTTGCCACTTACCACTTGCAATAATATTCGAAAGTGAAAGCATTCAATTTTTCATTTACCAGCTACGTACATACTTCTTTGTACATATATTCGTATGTATGTAAGTATTATTAATACAAATGTACCGACGCCTTCATGCCAATAAATGCCAAAAAGCTCATTATTCTTCTGATTCGCTACAGACTGAAGCTGTTTTATGCAAAGCATGTCCTTTAAATTTTGCAAATTTTATGGAGTTCAGATGATAAGCATATCAGGGCAGGAATAATGTTAAACAAACTAGTGAACTCATTACTTGAGATATTGCTCTTTTAAAATAGCTGCTAAACGGGAGATGACTATTTTTTTTAACCGACTTCTCAAAAAGGGGAAGGTTATCAATTCGTCGGAATATTTTTTTTTTGTTTTTTTTTTTTATGTATGTTACCGCATAACTTTGGACCACGTTAACCGATTTCTATAATTTTTTAAAGGAAAGGTTTTACTTCACAGGCCGTCTTGTACTAATTTGGTTTAAATCCTACCATTGGATAATAAGAAAGCAACGATAATCGAGAATTGAAGTCGGTTTTTTGTTTGTTTTAGTTTTGTATTGTGTCATTATTGCAGAGAACCATCGATATCTATGTGGTTTATTGGCTTATGGCGGTAGGCGTTATTTCCCTTTCCTAAAAACAATCTAAAGACATACTTTTTTTGACTATCGAACAATTTGAAGGAAAATCGGACAGGAAACGCTCGAATTTAAAATCCAAAATAATTGCCGGGCCGTAAGAGCACATTTCGGGGCTTATTATTAAAACAAATCGCTCAATATAATAGGTTTTGGAATTCGAACTAATAACAATTTACCTTTAATATGCAATAATTCGCTTATCAGTAATTGGCTAAAAATATCGCTCGTATATGTATACACATACTGCAGAAGGGAATTCCACGCAGAACTACTGGATGACGCAACGGTGGACATGCATCATTTTTTATAGGTCGAAAAAATTTTTATGAAATAATTGAGTGATTCGTTTAAAAGATCATTCCGTTTTTATGCAAATATATTCTTGCAGATCTTAAAAATTATAATTGGTATGTTGCAGTAAAATAAAGCCAGAAAAAAAAGCCGCGGGCGCTATTGCCCTTTCGCAAAGAAAATAAAAACCGCGGGCTTTATGCCTTTTGTCGGTTGGCGTTATTTCCCTTTCGAAAGAGCAATAACTCCCGTGGGCTTTATTTCTTCTGTTTTAGGAAATAAAGCCCGTGGGAGTTACTTCACTACACCGCAATAGGTTAATTTATTTCTGCTATTTGGCGCTATTTAGCTATATGCTTACAACACTGCCATTTCCGCGTTTGAAATTTAAAATTGATAATCACCATACAGATTGCGAAGGCTGGAGAGATGAATATTCGCTTATTACACTGAAAATACACAAGATTTTAGCATGTAATTTTTATTCTGCAGCATTATCTGAAAAATGTAGTTTATCAATGAAGGATATTTATTACAAAATATACAAGCCTATTTTCGTATCGGCAAAACAACAAAGTGATTCCTCCTTCTCGCCTTAGTGTGGAGACAATATGTATCTACATATGTATATGAACAGACGGAAATCCAGCTTGTTATTTGTACTCTTTTTAATAAGCCATGCAACCGGATATGGAAAAGAGCAACGCGTTCACTCAGCTCAGCACCTTAGCCGGTAGTTTATTTTTATCTTTCCAATAAATTTAACACAGAAAATGCCAGAAATTCTATAGTTCAAAATCACTTTTGTATTACTCGTAGATCACATAAAAGTCCATTTAAACGCATAAAGAAGCGTTAAATGACACTCAGCACGCCGGCGTGCCATTACTCTGCAACGACGCGAGTGTCCATCCACTCCAGCCGTTTGGCCTGCAACCATAGCGAAATTGTTTATTTCCAAATATAAAATATGTGTTACGAAAGGTAGGCGAAATTTAAAGGACAATGCATTATACAGGTAATATAATATTTAGTTATGGCAATGCTTAGCGGGGACATTTTTGGGACGTGCCGCGGCGCAGCGCATGGCATGTGTCCTTTTGGGCGACGAAGGTCAGTGGCGTATAAAGGAAAAGCGAAATCTATAGAAGGAAATGCCCAGCACTGTTTGTGAAAACTGCGAATAACTTCAATGGTTGAAAGACTTTTTATTGCCAGTGTTTGACTTTTAGACCACTTGTGGTGTAGGCGTTTTATTTTCCATTTTAGCTATTCTTCTTTCTTTCATGTACCAGACACTTGGCCAGACAGCCTGACGCTGAGCGGATAATGGCAAGTAGCTTACGATTTTAGAATCTTCCTAGATTAAACAGAGACTATTAAATCACATTTGTGTAACTTGGTTCAAGGTTTGTTGGTTAGTATTGCCCCATAACGATCGGTGATTTTCCAAATGTAATTAATTAGATATTTGCTTAACTACTAAAGCCAAATATTGCAAATTTTAAAATAAAAAACAGAAATTTATGTTCATAAGTACACACATTGAAAGAAATGCGCTGCAAAATGACTTGATTTTCTATGTGGTTTTTTTTCATCACCCCTTAAAGAAACTAAAATGTTAGATAGGGTCTTTCTATATTAAGGTAACGTATGTATCCTTATCTTTATAACTACATACCTTTATTCTAATCTTTCTCCCCTGCCTTCGTCTTTACTTTTATAAGTATCCTCGTACCGATCACCAAATCGATAGTAACATCAATTAAAATATCGATAACAAAACGGATAACAATATCGATGACAAAATCGATGAAAATATCGATAAAAATCGATAAAAAGTATCGATAAAAAATCTATAAAAATATCGATAACTAAATCGATAAAAATATCAATAAAAATATCGATTATTAAATCGAGAAGTCCCGAGAATACCGAAATTTTCGAAATAGTTCCCAGGTTGAGTCTGTGTCTCCATCTATATCCTTTTCTCTACAATTACCTTGATTTTAATCTTCCTTCCCCTATCTTCATCTTTACATTTATCGGTATCCTAACCTCATCTTTTCTTAATATTTATCTTTGTTTTTTTATGATGTTCTTCACCTATGTATAAATTCCCCTTCACCTTTGCCCTTATACATATAAGTAAAGTGTTTAAATTTACCTTGTCCTTAATTTATGCCTTTATCCTTACGCATCTTTGGTTTTGTTTTTATTTTTACCTTTGCCCTTATCCTTTTCTTTATATATGTACGCACTCACCCTTACTTTCATTCTTGTATTGGACTTTTTCTAAGTGTTATTCTTAACCTCTTATTAGTAAGTGTGTGTTAAATTAGTACCATGTGCATTGGGGTTGTCCAAAAATGCATGCAAAAAAAAAAAGTAGTCGGAATTGTAATGCTCTCACCCCTTAGGGATGTTCTATACCGAAAAAATTATATCCCTATTTTATTATTTTGAAATCAAAAAATATTTAGAGGTCGCTCTAAACGCCCAAAGTTTTCCATGCGTTTTATATGGGGAAAAACAACTTTGCGTAGAAATGGTATAGATTTTTTTAAAATCAATATTTTTCTATCGGAAAACTATGTTCATCTGCTGGAGATTCCCAATAATAATATCCAATTGTTTATTTAACCATTATTTAATCGCAACTATAATTTATTGGTCCGCCAAAAACCCCGAAAAATGCAATGGAGGGGACCAATTTGATTTGATTTCAAAATAAAAAAAATTGGGTTATACTTTTTTCGATTTAGAACAATCCTAGGGGGTGAGAGCATTACAATACCTACTTTACTGGTTTTGGACCGCCCTAATGTGCATACACCCAAGAAGCACTTTTTTCCGTCTCAGCCATTTCCGTTGCACCATTTCCGTGTGCAATTTCCGTTGAATTTGCCAATTTACTCCCAACCAACCAATCAACCAACCGCCGCTTAAGAAGTTTCGCTCCAAAAACAAAAGCAATAATTTAGAAATTATAAGAAACCTATTTGGATATTGTTCTCGACCTTACCTAAAATCTGCAATAAATTTTGCTTCGGGTGTATTTCTAGATCTGTCTTTTTGTCGCACTGTGTATTTATTCGTTATTGACTCTGATGGTGTAATCAGTCCCCTTAATTCCCACCTTATCTCAACTACTAATGGGGGTACGCAAACATATCGATGGGTTTGATAAAAGCAATTAATGTTTCCTAGTACTGCGTTTAGACCGGGGAACTTTTGTTGCGGTAGCCCATAACTTATGGAAGAGGAAGCAACGAGGAAAGCGGACACGTACCGAGTCGCTGGTACTCTGGCGACACGCTTTATGCAAGAATGATATATTTATCGTGCGGCAAAAGTTTCCGTGGGTAAATTAAATATAAGTATGTATGTACATATGTATATATATAAGGCCTATCAATCAGCGGCATTATTGTTGCTTACTATAAATACATATGATTACAAATAAGCTTTTTTGACTCATAGCCTTATCGTTTCTACAAAAAAAATGCTCTCATTGCCCCCCTTCTTGCTGTATTGGCGAAGTAGGTAATATGAAGTTAAATATGAGTTGATAACATTTTTTCGGAAGAAAAGAAAAGCCTATTGGACCCGTACATATGTACATACGTATGTACATATGCACGTATGAATATGTGTATGCGTCATCTATTTCCAGTGAAATAAAATTTTTATTTGTGTTTATTTTATATACATATATTTGACACATTTCGTTTTTATACTCAGTTAACAGTCAGCTGTGAGCCACAGAAGTTCCTCGCGCTCGATTTCTTTTTATTTTATTAATTTTTATAACACTCTATGCAAAATGAATAAAGTGCAAATTTTACTCGCATTGGCTCTTGTTGCGTGCTTTTGTGTTACATTAAGTAAGTGAAAAAAATGTGATTGTGTGTTTTATAGGATTCTTTTTCTCAAAATTGTGAAATAAGTAATTTTTAAGCAAAAAAGACAAAACCGACTTCAATTTTCATATAAAAATTTAATTTCTTCATGATCCAGTGAACGGATCTAGACCAAATTAGTATGAGACCACCTCTGAGGTACCACATTTCCTATAAAAAATTATAGAAATCGGTTAACGTAGTCCTAAGTTATGCGGTAACATACATAAAAAATATATATATAATTCGAAGAATTTATGTAGCCTCCTCGTTTTTTTCAAGTCGGTTAAAAATTGAATATGAAAAAAAACAGGAAATATATACGTACATATGTACATACATTAGACTGCGTCCCACCCCATACAAAAAAAAAACGGTACTGTTTTTCATTGGAACTATAAAATATATTACATTTTAAGGCTTGTGCGAAATATTTCGGAAAAATATTAAGATTTACGTGAGCTAGTCCGATTTAAAAAAAACTTCCAAAAAGTTTAGTTCTTTATGAATCAAAAATATATTTTAAAGTGTTTTTAGAAAAAATCACCTCAGATGACAAATCTGTTTATGCTTAATAAATCTGCATAAAAATATAAATTTTTTTTTTGAACGGTATCATTATGGGATTTTTGATGCTGTTTTTGAACTTTTTTCAAAGATTGGTTTTACAGCCTTATTCTGTATCACGAACGATAGGCAACACGAACGATTCGTCTGCAGAGGAATGCTTCAAAAATTAGTCCGGCGGCATCATTTTAACCTGTTTAAACGCTACCGAGACCATTGCAACGTAATGTATGAAAAGCAAGAGGAAGACGACCGATAGAGTTTAAAATCGCAATCAGAGAGGTTGTCGTCTGCAGACCAATCGTTCGTTTTGCCTATCGTTCGTGATACAGAATAAGGCCCTAAGGCCTAAAAATATCAATAACTCAGCGAAAACTTTACAGATTTAGGCTTTATGTATCATTAGAAAGGTACTTTCATATTTTGTATCCCAAAAATTTAATATTCTTTTATCTACTGCAAGAAACAGAAATTTTTTAAAATTTTATCGCACAACCACATTAATAAAATAATGTCACTGAAGCCAAGGTCTTCTTTGATAAAAGAAAATTTGCATAAAGAACAAAAAAATAAATTTTTTTTTTTTTAGTTGGAAGTAATCTTTTTGAAACCACTTCAAGGTTTATTTTTTTGTTTAAAGTCACAATGTAATCCTTTTTTCATTAAGGAGAATCAGCATAAAAAAAAATAAAAATAAAATATATTTTAACAAAAAATTAAAAATATATATATATGTAAAAAGATATGTTTAAAAAACAAAAAAAAAACATTAAAAATATAAACATACACACTATACACATGTACATTTGTACATGCAATAGATTCGCATTTGCTAATTTACGTCAACTACTCCATGTAAATTTTAATTTCAGTGTCCAATAAATTTGAACAGATAACACAATTTTAGTAATTTTTAATTTTATTGCAACTATGTAGATGTGGGTTAAGCACACATTAAATTGATAGATCACCCGCCATACAGTCCTGGTTTGGAACCTAATTCTTTTTTGTTTCCGTACATCAAGGATAAACTGCGCGTACGACGATATTCATTGCCAGTAGAAGCTACTGACCCCTTCACGAAATTGGTTTGAGCATTAGCAAACGTGCATAGATCTTGCTGAAGAATATCTTAAAGACCAGTAAGACCGTTTTTACCACCTGCTTGGTTTTTCCTCAGCACGTTTTAGTGGCCCCGCATTCATTGAATTTCTCAAAAAAGAGCACTTAAACATCGGCCAGGCATTCTTACTATCCTACTGGGTGGGGGAAGTATTAATCGATATTTACTCGGAAGTAAAATTCCGGGGGTCACTTATTTTTTAAGACGGCAGTTGAGGCCTTGTTACGCAAGCTGGCGGAGCTGAAGCTACTTCAGGAAACTTGGAATTAGTTTGGGTTCCTCGTGTCTTAACAGTGACGTGTGAGCCATTACATCTGGTAGATGAATTTAGAGCTAGTATGACCAGCAACAACAAACATTTGTTTACATATATTTCTATGCCGACAGAAACTTTAAAATTGAACAGGGTATGACAGAGTGTTGTAATAAGCTTTGTAAGTACAATAGACGCTCGGTCGCAGTAAACATTCCCTACTGTTCATATGTACATATGTACGTACTCAATAACCTGGATTTCTAAAGTAAAAAAGAGATCAACTTAAGGTGTAGTTAGGTAGCACTAGACCAAATACCAGATGTGATTGCGACCCTAAAAATCCTTCCCAGCAAACTGAGGCAATGTTGAAGAACGTTGGTTTTTTGTTTTTGTGTAAAGCTGTACTTTTGTCTACTTTTTAGTGGTTGCTTATCGCACGCTCTACTTAAGCCTTTAAAATTCTTTTTAAAAAGGTCCTTAATATTTCTTTCTTTACTTCCAGCCACATCTTTAAGCTGCTACATTTGTGATAGTTCATCGGGTCAAAACTGCAATCACACCACAACCACCGCAACTTGCAACTCCTCACTGGCCCAGCAAACAGTGAAGTATGGTGTCCAATACTTAAATGCGAATTTAACACAGCTGAATGCAACCAGTTCAACTTACAATTGCGTCTATGATTTAATTTCAGCAGGTGTGTATAAATACATATACTATGGTATATACATATGTACATACTTTAGAAAACTATTTCGAAAATCTTCAATTGACCGTTTATTATATCGCTTTTTCAGGCACCACCAATCACACCTATCTCGGTTGCGTTTACAGTACGGTGAACATTTGCAACTTTACACCAAGGTCGTATACAGCTCGCCACTGCTTAGTGTGCAGCGGTAACAATTGCAATCGCAATCCAGCGGATCGCGCCACTGGCAGCATCTTCACATTGACTGCGGCCATTGTTTTGGCATTTGTGGCAAAAATTATGTACAACTGAGTGGTCTCCAAATATTTTTTTTATTTTTTTTTTTTGTAAAATAAATAATTGTTGTTATTAGTATTTATTAGTACATTAAAATTTGCTCAAATCTAAAATATTAAACAAAGTGTCTTAAAATAAATTCTCGTTTTTCAACTAAAACTTCTTTAGCTGAACGGAGTACATGTGTAGATACTTCTCCTTCTGAAGGGTGATTCAGTAAGACAGCAAATTTTATTTTATAAGGAAAACACGACAAACTTTAGCGAAATAATTTGTTTTTATTGGATAATAGCCAATAAAAACTTGCAGCTTACGCCATAGTGGCACTTTGAAATAGGTAAATCTTGCCTGCGAATAATTTCCATCGTCATAAAATGCAAAAAATCTACTTTGGAAGTATATTATTTATCGATACATTTATTTTATTAAATTCATTTTGTGCAATTATACACCAAACCTTAAAATAGAATTAAAAACAAGTAAGAAAGTCTAAGTTCGGGCGGAGCCGAACATTAAATACCCGGCGCAAGTATTAAATATATGATTTTTCACCTTTCCGAAACCTACCGCTAGATGGTAAGCCGGGGTGTATCAATTTTGAGTAAATTAGCGTCCTTAAATTTCGAAATATTGAAGTTTCAAGCATATCTGAAATTTACCGTTATATGAAAAGCGGCCGTAATTTTAGTCCGATTTCAATAATTTTCAACGTTTTACTTTTGTGTGGCAAGCACAATAAAAATACCGAGTTTGGTACAAATTAGTAGAACGGTTACCGATATACATATATGTGATCATAAGTGGGCGGTGCCACGCCCATTTTCCAAAATTTTACCATTAACGTATTTCTTGGTAAAGAAATATTGCAAGCATCAATTTTGAATAAATTAGCTTCAATATTTACTGATTTATCGAAGATTTTGTATTTCTCTAAATTACCGTTATATGGGATGTGGGCGTGGTTATCGTCCGATTTTAAAAAGTTTCGGCCATTTAGTATGCTGTATCAAGGCCACCAACTGTGCCAAGTTTGGAAGAAATTAGTGCAGCGGTTACCGAGATATACACATGTAACCATAAGTGGGCGTGGCTACGCCCATTTTCCAAAAATGTATAACACTCTTAGTTTTCGTCTAAAAATTGTTGCAAATATTAATTTTGAGTGAATAATCTTCAGTAGTTACTAAAATATCGCAGTATTCGTATTTCCGATAATTACCGTTATATGGGAAGTGGGCGTGGTTATTGTCCGATTTTTTAAATTTTCGGCCATTTAGTATGCTGTATCAAGCCCACCAACTGTGCCAAGTTTGGAAGAAATTGGTGCAGCGGTTACCAAGATATACACATGTAACCATAAGTGGGCGTGGCTACGCCCATTTTCCAAAAATTTATAATATTCTTATTTTTCGTCTAAAAGTTATTGTAAATAGCAATTTTTAGTGAATTATCTTCAGTTGTTACTAAAATATCGCAGTTTTCGTATTTCTGGAAATTACCGTTATATGGGAAGTGGGCGTGGTTACAGTCCGATTTCGCCCATTTTCAATACCAACCTACCTTGGATTAAGGGAAACGTACATACCAAATTTCGTTGAGATATCTCAATTTTTGCTCGAGTTATCGTGTACACGGACGGACGGACAGACGGACAGACGGACGGACAGACAGACATGGCTTAATCGATTTCTTTTTTCATCCTGATCATTTATGTATACATTTGTCTATATCTATCTCGATTCGTTTTGGCTGTTACAAACAACCGTTATGTGAACAAAATTAATATACCCTTGTGCACAAGTGCGCTCGGGTATAAAAAAAAACATAGAAAAACAACTTCGTGCCACGGAGTTGAACCAAAAGTGGGCAGTCTAACCCACATGCACTTGGCTGCAGAAATTGTTGAGAAAACTTGGAAAATTACATACATATCGGTGTTCGTATGGTATAGTAGCTTATGTCGGGAAGTTGGCTTTAGTATAATGCGGCATTCCTTTTATTCTTTAAACGACCAGGAATTTTTTGAATAAGAATAAGAATATTGACCTGCTAGTATCGGAACTATTTCTTGCACGTTTATTTGCCAAAAGTTCTTCAATGGCTCGGCGCCAGTGACTCATTCGCAATAGTATGCTGCGAATGCCGCATTATACTAAAGCCAGCCTTTCGAAATAAGCTACTATTCCATACGAACACAGATAAATATGTACTCAGTGCACAGACTTCGAGAAAATTAATGTTGGTAGATTTAACATACAAAAATCGGTAGAAGTTGGTAGATTTTTTAAAAGAAACAATATCAGATAATTTTTATTCAAATAGGATAAAACATGGCAAATTTATAAAAGATGGTGTTACCAGAGCAGCTTAATGTCAAAATTATGTTATGTTAAGTTCTAAACAGAAGTACCAGAGAGGAAGGAGTGGAAAAACATTTTATTTTGCTTGCGGCAGTGCTTACCTGCATTCAATTTCAACGCTTTCCGCTGTGAATTATTCGATAACCCCCTTTTATGCTCAACAATAATTCATAGGCACAAATCAAATGCTCTAACTTGTAATTGTTGTAATTTATAATATTTTAATTAGCATATACCGGCAAGGAAAGTCTGAAATGCGCGATGCACACGCTCCTCACACACGAATGGCATTTTAATCGCTGAGCAATTGGCCTAAACCAGTTCGCGACCACTGTGGATTCGTGTGTGTTTGTATGTTAAAAATAATAATGTTTTCGCTTTACAAGATCACCTCACTAACACCTCGAATAATTATAGCGCTGCTTGCAATAGATTTAACTGCGGTGGGCAATAATTATAGGCTAACACCTTGTCATGATTCATATTTCTCTTAAAAAAATGTATGCCCACAAATTGATTCTAATTCGAAGTGACTGTGCGAGTAGTTGTTTAGGCATGTATGTACGCATTCAAAGCAACACAACAAAAGATTTAGGCAAATTTGAGTGACTGAATTCAGAACGAAACCTAAAATAATTTGGGCCTATTTTAAAAGAAAAATCTTACTCAGGTATGCCTCTTCTTCAAGCTGTAACGTCTTTTATACTAAAAAATTTCTCAGCTCAAAAATCCGTGGAATTATTTATAGGTTTATGTACAAAGGCGCGGACATTTAATAATATTACACCATGCGACAGTAAATTTTACACATAAAAAAATGAATATATTCCCGAAAATATGGGTCAATTATAGTAAAACTGCGTACTTAGTTTTTCTCTCGGATGTCAGGATTTTTTTAAAAGGATTTTGCAATTAAAAAAAATACGATTATTTCAAAAAAGTATTAAAAAAAAATTAAGTGCAATGTTGGATAACAATAATGGTATCATATAAAATAAAAAATTCTGTAGAATTATAGCAGAATAAATTTTTTGGTGCAAAAGGAGGAATGGGTATGGAAAATGTCCGTTACAAATTTTGTCCTTAAATATCCTTGAAAATTTGCAATATTTATTTTTGAAAAAATTATTGCTTGAGGAATAATATTCACACAATCCTAATCATCGAATTTCGTCCTGCAAACTTTTTAACTTAAAATAATAAAATTGATTAAAGGTGCATTTCACTACCGCCCTTGTAAACCTAAAAACTTTATTGTTTTTAATTATACAGAATTTTCTCTCTCATTTGGCAGTCATATTTTTATTCTACATTGCACTGATTTTTTTAAATAATTTTTTTTGAATTAATCACATCATTAAAATTTTAAAGGCCTTTGAAAAAATTCCTGACGTCAGAGTGAAAAACTAAAAACGTAGTTTTACTATTTTCGGCCCATAGTTTCGTAACTTTGACAATTGTTTCGTGTGATTTGAAATTTTTTTGTTTTTGTCGCACGGTGTTATTTTATCAATAAATGAGGCGCGATAGCTTTAATTACTGGACTTAAGCTTATTCCCACTATTTGATGATAGTAACAGCCAGTGTTGCCAGATTAAAAATAAACTGTAAATTTCCCGAAAAAACGGGGTTTCCATTATTTTAAAATAAATAAATAACATAAACCATTTAAATTATTCTTAAATAAACAAAAATTGACCTTATAAAAGGTAACATGTAAATCACATCTTGTTTTAATGATTTCAGTTTCATTATTTTTCGTAAAATTCTTTGTTAATTTTTTTAAGCATTGGGTTCTTTTGAACTAACCTAGCCATACGTTTTGGAGAAAACTCGAAAAAATTCTCTTAAAGTTGAAAATAATCTGGACTAAAAATCTTGTCTCTTAATGTCCCATATTTCTATTTTAGTTAGTAAAATACCAGCTCTTGCTTGGGGTTTTTCGTGGTGCTTCCCCTAGTACTGATAAAAATGAGTGGACTTTTATTAATGCGAAATTTTATTGCGCCATAAAGATAACTAATTAATGAAGTTGATGTGCTCCATTAAAATGGTAGTATGTTAACTTAAGTAGCTCCACATATATCGCATGTATTGTGCTTAAATGATAAGAACTTATATGAAACAATTTTTTTTCTATACTAGCCTATACCTGCGGGTTTCACCCAACGTGCAAAATAGTTTTAAAATGTTATATTTCTGCTCTCTTCTCACTATAGCCATATGATTTTTGTATTTGCATTTGTATGCATCCCTATGCCTTTTTTAGATAGGCCGAAAACACACTCCTCGCCACCTCACCACCATTTACTAAATTCAACTTGACTAGACCCACCACCTTGGCAAGGACATAAATTGAGTTGAGTTCAGAAAAGGCGTAGTATCAAGTGCCGCAGACTTCATGGTTAAACCTATTACATACGCGGCACTGGCCCGGTGACCAAACCAAAGCAAGTAAATGCGAATGTCACCTTGAGAAAGCTACAGCGCTTAGTGTGCAAAGCCATCACAAGAGCTATGCGCACCTGTCCAACGGATGCCCTTCGTGTGATTAAAGGCATTCCACCTCCGTCAATTCAGATCAAAAGTGAGGCCTGCTGGAGCGGATTCCCAATGTAAGCAGCATGAAAAGTGGTAGTCTTGGGGTCAGTTGAAGGTTCTGAAGCCATTTCTGGATAAACCCGTCATGAAGCTCACAGATATCTTGCTACCGAAAATATCCTTTATTCTATTCCTGAAAGGGACTGCTGTTAAGTGTTAATATCTATGACAGAAAAAGGGTCTCAAGTATGGTATACTGACGGATGGAAGATTAACGACGGGATTACTGGGGCAGACGTACTTTGATCCAGATTCCAGACCCAACTATATTCCAGGCGGAAGTCTTCGCAGTCGAAATCTGTGTTCGAGAATGTCTTCGTTGAAGGGAAGACAGGGCCAGAATAAATAGTTTATCAGATAGTCAGGCGGAATTAAAGGCCTTAGACTCATTTATAAAGACATAAAGGCAGTTGCAAAACTCTTTAGAACCGCCTAGGAGGCCACCATATTGAGACGCTGGGATGGGCCCCTGGACATGAAGAATTTGAAGGCAATGAAAGGGCTGACTCTATCGAAAAACGTGGAGTCAAGATACGCATGCATGGTCCCGAGCCTTTCTGCGGCACATCTATACTGCAGAAATGCTTAGGAGTTAGGAAGAATCTTAGATTGCTGCCCACTGGCGGGAGTATTTTTACATATTTTTAATATGTGGCTATTTAATCTATGACTAATTCTAGAGCATTCGTTTTCAAAATGGTTTGGGAACGCCCGACTTTTAGCTATTAGCATCTAATCTATTGCCGCCGCTATTTGCTTAGATAACGCATGGTATTATCTTTATCTTGGCGTCAAAGGGGTTAGCGAGCTACTTGAAATTCGCGATATTTCATAGTAAATTGGTTAGTGCATCTGTGATCAACTACGTTACGAAAATGAGCGCCGCTAAAATTATAATCACACTAGCAATCATTGGCGTTTGTTGCATTTCGTTTGGTAAGGTTTTTACCATTATTTTTGACCCAATAATTTAAGTGTCTCTTCTTTTTTTTTTGATGATTTTTTTCAATTAAATATACCGATTTGCATTTCTCCATTGTTGTAGCAACTTCTATAAAATGCTTTACTTGCACAACTTCCAAGGATTGTAAGAAGCCCAGCAAACTGGAATGCAACCAAACATTGGCCAACCAGACCAGAGATTATCTAAAGTTATACTATACGGGCGTGCCAAATGTTACCAGCAATAGCTTCGAGTGTATGCGCGATTGGCTGAAGACGCGTAAGTTTGCATTTGTTGCTTTGAATGACTTTTTTACTATTAATTTTAAACTGTTCTTTATCACTCATTTAGCAACCAACGAAATGATGCATAAGGGTTGCATTTTTAGTAATTTCCAGAGTTGTGGTTACACTGTAAATTCATACTTCGCTGCAGCCCACGATCGCTCGTGCAAACAGTGCAACACTGAGGGCTGTAATCCCGCTGATCGTGCCATCGGCAGCCTGAAGGTAGTTGTGTATGCTATTATTGTGACGGCATTGGCCAAATGTGGTGCTTGGCGTAATTAAAACTGATTAAATACAATATGTGCCAGCGTTTTTTTTCTAATAATAGTTGAGTGGCTTTAATGGTATTACACGAATTCAAAGCAATTAATTGTTTAAGCAGTAATCTTATCAGTGCAATTGACTATCTGTTTTGGTCTAAAGTACCTATGAAGTGATATTAAATAATAAAAATACGAAAACTCCTTAAGCAACCAACAGATTGCCTACTCGTATTTGTGATACTCACTTCAGCTATATTTCTCTTCTTGCCGCATGAAAGGAAATCCTGACTAGTTACCCCGCAACTCAATGAGAAAAACAGAACTATGCACAACATCAACTTCAACACTTTCAACAAAGAATTAACCAACAAATTTATGTTGCAACATTATTCACAGGCACAAATCAAATGTTCTAGCTTGTAATTGGTGTAATTTATTATACTTTAATTAGCATATGTGGCGGCGGCAAGTCAGCTATGAAACTCATCAAAATTGTGGCATTCTAATCGCAGAGCGCTTGGTCTAAAACCAGTTCATGATCACTGTGAGCCAGTGTGTTCATAATTCTTTAGATCGAAATGTTTTTGTTGCGCAGGATCACCTCACCAACACCTCAGTTAATTATACCTATGTGCGCACAAGGTCTGTAATAATTGCCCAACTCTTTTGAATCTAATTGGATTAGATGGGTTGTTTACTATGTTGTGATTCAATGCGGCTATTAACTAAAGTATGGCTCCACACAGTCATAGAAGTTAGTGCTGAAAATTATGTAGCTTCTTACTAAATGAAATAAAATTGTTTCATGCCTTTGCCTTTTTCCTTCTTTTTATTAGGTTAGGTTAGGATATTCTGGAGCCGGATTCCAACATTTGCTATCGCTAATTTTGATCGCCAAAAATCTCCAAAAGAATAGCAGGCGCCCCTATCAACACGCAACATCTAGTTACATTCCCGCCACACTGCCAGATGTGGCTAATTACACTTTGCAAGTGTTACCATTCCACGGTGTATACTTTTAGGCCCCACTGCTTTTCATGTTGTAGAGCATTTTAGCCACAAAACTTTGGCGTAGCTATTGTCAGAATTCTACTGCTGGACGGCATAGACCGGCTGATCCCCAGCATGCAGAAAAAGCTGAGAATGAAATGCTGATATGATTCCGACTCATCATCGTCCAACTAGCTGTGTCAACACAGGGTCCACGAGGATACTGAGTCGTATCGCAAAGGCTCCTACTTGACAATGCCCACTCAGAACACTTGTAAGAACCCATAATTGATGCTTAGACTATCGGCAAGATAAATTTGATAAGTGCGCATGTCAAAGTTTTCGGCAATCTCGGGCCCTTATACGTGGACATTGTTCTCGTCAAGAAAGATTACCCGATGGCCTCGAGGATACCCTGCCTAGCCAATTCGACAGCCATGCCGTTGCCTGAAATGTCACTATGTCCTGGGACCCAAATAAGTTTGATTTGGAAGTAATCCGATGCGATCTAGAGAGAAGTCAGACATTCCGCGAACAGTTCCAATCGTACCATAAGTGAACTAAGAACCCTTTTTGCCGGAGTCGATGTTTCACCTTATCATTGATAGTACTCTGGTGTGTAGCCCCCGCTGCAGAAATTCGTCAGCGTAAACATTAGCTTTACGGTGAGTTATTGTCCCTGAAAGAACCTACCTCTTTCAACTCTGCCGTCTAACTTCGGTCTGCCACTCTTCCATGTACCCCTTAGAGAAATTTATGCAGAGGTTGATGAGTTCGAAGCCAATCTAGGTTTTCATCGATTCAGATAAGAAGCCGAAGTTTTCAAAGATCTCAAAGTGTTCATACGCCAGGTTGAAGGAAAAACTCGAGGTTTTTAGCCTAATGGTGGAGCGCAATGCAAAATTTTGGTAGTGATTTCAACTCTACATTTGATTGAGATTACTTCTAACTTATTGTTTTTTAATAATACAGGACTTCAGCTCCAAAATTTCCCTTGTTCCTGTCTTCAACAGTTTCTGCACGCGTCCGCCTCTGTAGTCAAACTAATAGTGCTCTGATGTGAGCATTTTACATACTTTTGACCAGCCTACCAACCGCTGCGGTAACTGCTTTAATTGCTGCTATAATAGCAAAGACTTCTACCGAAGGCTACTCCAATAAACAGACAATTTTATTAGCCACCTGATTGACTGGCTCTCATTCCCTTTTAACTCTATGTGAGCTATTTGTTTTTCATTCAGCTATTCTCGAAGGTTCGGCACTTGAGCTCTCATATGGCCCTCAATCTTCTTGCAGCTTTAGCAGCAACGGTCTCCGCAAATAGGTCGTTGGGCGGCAGACTGAGCGTTTCCACGATGCACAGTGCCGGGTGGGGTATGAAGACCATTATTGGGCCCAACAGCCGACGCCAGTGTGTCTCTGGTGTGAATGTCGAAATTTTTTTTTCAAGAGGAATGAGGTCAAACCGACAAGTTTGCAGACTGCCGGGTAAATAGGTCTCTCCTGGGCCGTTTCTTAGCTTTTCGCATATTTCTTTTGTAAGCTTTTAGTAAAACTTTGTGCTTCCTCCAACAGAATTCATTGTCGGTTACATTGGCCAATTTGAAATATTTTGGCACTCTGCGTTTTTGTGATCATCCATCAGGAATAACTTAATCTGCGTTTGGTTAGCGAAAATGGTTCGGTTGAAATTGCAGACAGCTTTAAATAAAAAAAAATATTAAAAAGAATCTGAGAAACTTACTTCCTATGAATTTTTTGAAAAAGAAACACTCGATTGATGGGAATCCAGTTTAGCACGCGATACTCAATAGCACCTTGTGAATACACTCATATGGAAAAAATACTCAACTCAACTCACGCTTGAATGAAACAAAAGCGTATGCCAAAGGTAGTTAATGCATTTAACAACGTAATCAGCGTCCGAATCGAAGTAGTAGTCAAACAATGGAGAGCGAGAACTCCACAATGCTGACGAGAATAATAAAAAAAAATCGCCTCGAAACTGTTCCCACTGAAGAGGTATATGAAAATAGGGGAAGCGCGGCAGCCAGTGGTGCTAAAGTAAGAGATGACGACAAAATAAAAGAGTGTAAAAGCGAAAAGAGAGAGAAGAGAGATCATTCGACCGCTCGATAATTTACACTTCCAACCAGCTGCAAACCCTCAAAGTGAAGGATCGTTTCACGAGCGCTGAGCACTGCTTTGGATGCTGTTGCAGCTCTCACCACCAGCAATACAGGTAAGCATAACCACAACCAATGAGTAGCTTACTCTTTGTTCGCAGATTCCTGCGGTGCCGTGTGATGCAGGTAAGAATCAAAGAATTCCTGTGCATTAACTTGGCACAGCGACGACTAAGGTGTACGAGGCAAATGGTACAAATAGCGCAGCAACGGCAGGAAGGGCATCATTCAGCCACCAAGCGCTGCGGAGTAAGGACAACAGTCTGAAATCAAAGTACAAAGATTAACAAAAATCGCAAAGACGCATACAAGGCAAGCAAACATGGCACTCGGCAGCATCACCAGCAACAGCCATCATCATCATCCCTACCAAAGACAACAGATGCAGCATCGAACGCTCAGCACTTACCAGCAGCCGCGTGCCATCGCACCTGCGCCAATCGGTTTACAGCCAGCGGTGAGCAAAACGCCAAGCGGCGAGAAGTTTTACGGCGGCACCACACTCGACTCCAACAATCCGGCCGTGGTGCGACGCAACGCACGTGAACGTAACCGCGTCAAACAAGTAAACAACGGCTTCACGCATTTGCGGCAACACTTACCGCCCGCAATTGTTGCCGACTTGAGCAACGGCCGCCGTGGCATTGGTCCGGGCGCACACAAGAAACTCTCCAAAGTGGACACGCTGCGCATGGCTCTGGAATATATACGCCGATTGAAGCGCGTTATTGACGAAGTTGATGGGAAGCGTGCCATTGCGCAAGCGCCAGTCGAACTCAGCAGCTGGCCGAATATGGCAACCAGCGCGACCAATTCGCCACCACCAACGCCACCGAAGAAAGGCATGCATGCCATGGTATACGCTGATAAAGTGCAACAACACTTCCAAATCCACAGCTATGAAGACACTTTGCAGCAACAACAGCAACAACAACAATTCATAAGCCTCAAATATCAACAGCCACAGCTGCAACTGCAACAGCAATATTTCAATCAGTATACAGCACTGATATCACCAGCCGGGTCGGTTAGCTCCAGCGCCAGCACCAGTGACTGCAATAACTCCGACGCTTCTACGCTTTACAGCCAGCACCACCAGCACGACTCATCGCAAACAGCTTTGGCGGCGATGCAACAATTTTCCTTGCCTATGCAAATGAAATATGAGCAGCAATACAATGAAGAGGCAATGGGCTGCAGCTCAGGCGATGAAGAGGATCTGCTTGACTACATCTCGCTTTGGCAGGACGAGGTCTGAAAGTCTGAAGCAAACAAGTAAAATAGTAGGCTTCGATTGCTAACGAAAAGCTAGTCAGCTGCCACAGAGACACACTGAACGACGTAATTAACCAATGACTGTAACGAGTATTACCTCACGCGGAACTTGTTAGTATTATTTTTTTTTGTATATGTAAATTATTTATTATGATGCGCCAATGTACAAATTTGTGTTTAGATATCTATTGTGCCTGTTTTTAGTTTTTAAATTTTTGTTAAGCATAGTTTAATATTTAGTTTAGTGAATGGAAGACAATGATTTGAAGTAATTAGCTGTAAGTTGCAAACCCATGGAAGACATTAAATATAGTTGAGAAAAATTTAATTAAACACAAACGAGATATTTTCATTTTCATTGGTCGGTTGGCTTAAGTGGATTATCAGCCTGGTGACAAGCAATTAGCGAGTTGTGCCAGTTTGCTGAGAGTCTTTAGCCTCATCCTTGAGGGGGTTGGATACTCGCACAGAAAGTGTTTGCCTGTCTCCTTTGAGCCCGGGTCCTCGCAGCTGGGACACAACATATTGAAGGGTAAGCCAATCCTTTTGACTTATAGACCAACGGCTATAGTGCCCTGTGCCAATTGCCGTTACTTTTTACATAGGTATTTTCTTTGTTAATTCCTAGAAGAACTCCACTTTTAGGTGGGTCATGGGACATCCTGTGCGCTTCTACCTCAGCCCAGACTGCGGATGATAAATTTAGGCGATGCTTCCCTTGAAATCACTGACCGAGGTACGCATGGGACACATTCAGTGCGGAGCTGAGCATCGCTGGAACCCATATTATGTTAATTACGTATTGATCATAAATCGAGAAAAGCTCTCTCTTATAGTTATCCACAAGTTGAGATCTAATAAAGGTTGTAGATAGTACCTGAATAGCCGTTGGATATCTGAGAAGATATTCACTTGCGCTCTCGTGGATACATTCTCTTTGATGGACCTTACTGCCTCCTTAATTGCAAACGTTTCGGTATGTAAAACCTGGAAAACCTGGAAAACATTTGCATGGTCTGGTGGGCGAAAGGGTAGCTTTTGTTTATATTGCTCAATGAAAACCCCTACACCAACCCGGATTCCATCTTTGAAACACCCGTAAAGTACATTATGCCCGCCGAGAACTGAAACATTCATTGAGGCCAGTCACTGCGGATTAAGTCGGTTTCATTATTTCATGGAAAATATATTAAATTCTTTAGAAATCTTAGGCCCTGTGGTAAAATTGAAAATGGTAATAGTGAGACAAAAATGCGTCTACTGAATACACGATTGATCAGACCCCAAATCAATTAATCTTACTGAGCCTACGGTAAGATAATACCTGAGAAAAGTAAATGTGATTTCTGTATATTTCATGGTGTTACATGTATGTATTTATGTATGGTAAGTTTTATTTGAAGATCAACTCAAAAAGTAAGCCTTGAAATGCTAACAGGCAAGAAAAATGTATCAGAATGTTAGGTGGCCTATGCAAGGTTCAGAGAGCACGGCGAACCTAAGAACAAACGGGACTATCTTGAAAATTTCTATACCTTGCTGAATTGTAACTCAATGCTCTTACCATCGGATGATATAAATCAAAGCCCACAGTCGCAGGTGACAGTTTAAATTTCCCATCCGTTCTCTATTATGAGGTATGAAAACCAACAAATTTACGGGTGCTGAAGGCCTACTAGTTAAATATATGTGTGAGAAGCTGATATGGTGCTCCAGTCATTCTACAAAGAAGAGTGCGGCATCAGACTTCTGGACAAAGGCTACACAGTTTTATTGGGCGTTTTCTTTCTGGAGTGCAATGGGGTATAGTCGTTGTTCTGGTTATTCAGCTAGAGTCTCATGGCTATACTCAATCCCGACTCTTGCATCTTCGTCCGCACACTATAGGAAATTTGCTAAATCAATGTACGAGATTCGGTAACAAATCCGAGATCAATTGTGCCACTCCGACCTACTCGGCCTAAGGGCTCACTGAAGTCTGCAGCGTCTGTTCTCCAGTAGGCGCGGCTGCAAGCGGCCCTCTCTCTTGAAGCAAGCGGCTCGATATATTTATAAGCGTATATTCGGTTGCAAAACCACCTCCCTCCCAGCAATGGTTTGTGTGTTGGGTTTGAGACCCGCCACTTAAAAACCCCTTACAGTGAAGAAATTCAGAAAAGGCTCGGTCGAGACCCCCACTATGACCACAGCAATCATTTAAAGACTACGATTTGAGGGCATGCAACTGGAATGTCCGAGCCCTTAATGGGGAAGGGGCCTCTGCCCGGCTTGTACTCACCTCTGTGCAGCAATAAATGTGCGCCCAAAAATGCAAGGAAAACTTAACGTCGAATAGCTGCAGTCACAATAGATGGCCAACGCATTCGATACTCGATGGCGATTATGCACGATATATTTCAGATTTGTCACATACCGGGTTATAGTCTCCTCCTAACGTTACATTGTAATCGATCAGTTCTAAAAGATATGAAATGATATGATATTTCCCACGTTTATAACTAATTTATATTAATAAGTTAGAGAAGGTCCAACTTATTCTTCACTACTGCTAAGGCGATTCTCTCTCATGGGTTCTCTCAGATTCTGATGAACTGAAAGAGGTTAAAAAAGCTTGTAGATTTTAAGTACAGGCAGTACTGCAAAGTACCCAAAGTACTGCAGGTACCCGTAGAAAGGAGTGAGTGCTTAGCATTTGGCTTTTGAATTGATGGTCGGAAAGGAGCACCTGCGTTGCTCAGATAAGATCGGAGGCACTAATTGACTTCTCTACGATTGGTGACTCTGCGCATAAATGACGAACCTTTTAGGTGCAATAAGTTACCCATCAGGGGTTGAAAAAAATGAGTGCAGGCAAAAAACGAAACGAAACCGCAATGGATAGCTGAGGAGTGACTTTCACACGTCTTCATCGGAATCTGAAATCGGTCCATATCCGAAGAATATTAGTTATAATATTTATTCTAGAGTTGTCATTAGATACATCGATCTTCAAAGCTGCTATTCAATGAGGTTGGCCTTAAAGGAAGAAGAATAAATCCATGAAAAAATAAGAAGAAACAAAGTAAACGTGACGAAAAGATCTACATCTATCAGGCCAAGTTAGTAAGAGAGTCCCAACCGATATTCGTTGGACTTCCTCGCCGCATGTATCGCCGAAATTTGTGTGCAGTATCTTATTTTCATACCAAGAAGGTTTAGATACTGATTTCAGTTTATTTGCATGGGCATATAATTTGTTATTTTTATTTGTTAAATCAATAAATTTCTTAACGAGGGTTCTCTGAGGTGTTTATTACCGCGTGGGTGCACCGATTTGTCATATGGGTTGTTAAAGTATTTTATGTGCTCAAATTAAAGAAAGTTTCCGAAAACTACTGTGAACACAAATATATACATATATGCACCCATGCATCCCTACATATATATGTATGCAGGTAAACACACTCGCGTCGCCACAAAACATCGAAAAGCAGCAGCAGCAGCATTTAGCAAGTGTATTTTATGTGATTCGCTTGTAATGGGGAGCAACTTAATTTACTTATCTACCCTCGAGATGTCAACCTTTTCCGTTAACCGCATTATTTGCATACAAAACAATAATAACATTAACAACAAACAACAAATTACAAGCAATTCTTTTATATCAGCGTACAGGGATCACCAGCGAGAAAGAAGCCAGCGAATGCCAACAGCGGAAAAAAACAGTAAACCCCGCTGCTGTGCCACAGGAAGCCACGTTGCCAAGTTGTTAAGGAGCTAAATGAATCTCAGTCAATGCAGAAGCTGTGAAAGTGGTGGCCATGCAGCGGGTGCAACGACGCGGCGCAGCAGCGGGCGCTGAGCGGATGCTCATGTTCGAATGCGCGACATAATCGACACCGCAGATCAGTTCGACGACGATACCAACAACAACAACAAAAGCAATGACAGCAGCAGTAACAACAACGTTTATGCTTTGCGCAGCACCAGCAACAGCAAATCAGTTAAGACCACGGCCAAATCAGCAGCAATATAACAAATAAAAAAATATCGACAGTACAACAACTGGCTGGTGTGGCAACAATAATGTCAGCGAAAGCTGTGCAAATTGGCGGCTCTCAGCGATTTTACAACAGTTTTGCGATTTGGCTGCAATCGGTTAAGCTCATGTGCAATCGATATATTTGTGTTGTTGTTAGTGCTAGCTGTTGCCGCTGCTGCTGCTGCTGCTGCTGCTCCTGTTGCCACCGTTGATCATCGTGTGTGCTGATCAACAATATGTTCAATAGTTGTTATTGCTTATTGGCTATTCGCGGTATCGCCGGCTGTTGTCGCGCTCATCTGTAAGTATTTTATGTAGTTGTTTTTGTTGCTGTTGTTGGCGCTGTCAATTGCAAAGATGACAAAATGCGGCACAGTTGGTTGAACGCAACAAAATTCGTCGTATTTGTATTTGTTTCTCTTTTTTTTGGTTTGCATCAGCTCATCTGCATATCGATTTCAAAGCTTCCGTCCAGTTACTCCAAATTTTGTTTGGTGGAGGAGATATGTAAGTGGAATCAATGCGAATTGGCGACAGCGTTGACCGCATTGCAAAGATGTGCTTTGTACGCTTCCAACTGATTTGCTCGCTTCCTCATTGCTTCCAGATAAAAGTGATTAACTACACAAGTAAGTGTACATATAATTCAACAGAGCAAGGTTTTTGTTGTTCATTTTCTTTTCTGTTAGACCAATAGCCTGCGAAGCGATTTAGGCTCAGTCCAATAAAGCCCCCAACTTCTTCCTCTACGTGCCAACTGACGCCTATTGGAAAGGTTAGTTGAAGCCAAGTGCTTCTTTAACTGGGCTTTCAATCGCAGATAAGGCCGTTTCACCATACGGATCCGTGTTGATTATATTCAGGATTGGTTATCCTGTGTGTGTCCATTCGTACGACAAAACCGAGCCAGCGGACACGCAAAGCTTTTATTCGCTACACTAAACCTATATTGCTATAAAGTTCATACAGTTCATCGCAGCATCGTCTGCGGTATTCGCCGTCGCGTCGCCAAAGCGCAAAGGCCCATAAATCGTCCTCAGAATCTTCCAAGCGAACTCTCCAAGAGTCTCTTCTTCAGATGTTTTCATTATCCATGCTTCTGCGTCAGATTCCAGGACGGACATGTTCAGAGACTTCTAGAGAGTATCTTTTTTATAATGAGAGCGTTTTTCCGTCTCAGTTGCCAACTCAGTCCAAAGTATCACATGTGTGCAACAGTAATTCTTCGCTAGATGTCGAGGCTGACGGCTCGGAGAAGTCCTACCCAATAAAGACGGAGCTATAGCAGGTCAAAAACATTTTTTGTATTGCGGTGATGTTAGGCTTGGTATTTGTGAGGACATCAGTGTGCCGACAGAGCCGTCTTTCCCTCTAAGGGAACATACATTACCAGATGGATATCGTCAAATCGTAGTCCTTTAAACGTTTGCCGTGTTCGTCATTAAAGAGAAGGGTCTCCACTTTGTTTAACGCGGTGGATCCCACATTCACAAATTCGTTAACGTATAAAGAGAGGGGAATTTATTGGAAATGTCTTTTATGACACTGATTCGATATATTAATGGTCTGGATAATTATTTTGATTTCAGACTATGGAAGGAATTAGTTCTTCACTCGACCGCAGAGTCCGCATAAGAAGGACCAGACACTCAGTAAAAACCTTTGACGCATATACCTTAATTCCTTGGCTTAAGATCTTACTGGTGTAAATATCTTCACATACATACCTTCTATTCGTGCGAGTTTATTAATCACTCTCATAATTGCAAGGAATAGTAATAAAGATTCTTCACTGAAAATCAATTTTAAGCAAGTAAATACTGATCATTATTTTTTATAACCCTTCGCCATTTTTTGGTTAGGTTCAAAATTCCATCGGCATAGAACTTTTGTGGTTTATCGGCGAAAAACTAGGCCGAATGATTTTCCGCGGCTCTTTGGTCGGCCAATTTTTTACCATCTAGGCAGGGTTTGCAGGGACCAGAATAAATGGAAATCAGACGGGGCAAGACCTGGACTATATGGCGGATGCATAAAAACTTCCAACGCAAACTTTGTCAATTTGTGCAGGGTCATCAAAGATGTGTGTGACCTGGCATTGGTCGCCATTGCTTGATTGCTTTGTTCAAAAGGTCGAGTTGTATAAAGTAGAGGACCAAAGTGATCTTTTCCACCTGTGATCATTTTGACCTGGGACCATTTTGACCTGTGAATACCTTTCTTGTAGAAATTTATATTAATTTTGAGACCTGCCGAATTTATTCGCGTATCCTCCTTTCGACGAGCCTCTCGACCTCTTTGCCAATAAAATGTTTGGCCTTTAATTATCTATTCTTTTCATAGCTAGTGCTATCATTCGTATAAGGATCACATTGTATTTCTCCTATTCGAAACCATGGCATCCTAATAGCTGAAACACAATACCGGCGAACGACGAGCTCACCACCGCGAAATTTACGCTGTCAAAACAAGACCACCGCAAGCATATGACAGCCGAAGCTAAATGCGAAGTTCGTAACCGACCGAAAAGTTCCTTAAACTATCCCATAGGTCAAAGTAGTAACGAAAAGTTTTTTACAAAGAATTCTTTGGAAGCTACATACGTAAAAATTCAAAGCACTAAGGGCCGCTTTACACGGGTCGATTTCTGTTGACTGAAAAATCGACTAGAAAATCGGCCCGTGTAAAGACAGCTTCACTTTCTGTTATTGCTAAGTAAATTAAATTGACCGAATATTCATTAAAAGCTTTGCTTTCCACTTGGTTATATTTCGGTGCGTGAAGTGTTTTAGTTTTGTTTTGTTTCATGCTTCGTCGTCTCGTTTTCTATCAGTCAGCCATCAATAAGGCATATCCATCATGATATTTGCATCAAAAAAATGATATTTTTGAAATTATTAACAAACAAATTTCCCGTCATATTTCTTCTCACATTACTGCTTATTACACCATTGCATCTGTGTCATGAAAATTTAAAGAAAGAGTATCCGACACTGCACCATCATACGGCCGATGACGATTTGAATATAGATTACAATTTTCTCATCACCGGTGGCTACCGGCCCAAAAAACAGAACCTCACAAAATATTTGGTTTCGATTAGTAGCGAGAAGATGACAAAATTCTTCGGTGATGGACATTTTTGTGGTGGTTCTATTATTAAAGCGAATGTTATTGTAACCGCCGCGCATTGCATACGCAAGTAAGTACCTTTGTCCGTAAATACTTACGTATACTCAGCTTCTAAACAAGATATCCAACAGAGACATGTATGGCCTGCAGATGCTTAGATCAGTTATTGTCATAGCTGGTACGCCAAATCGTTTTGAAAAGACCGCTAAAACTCAAGTTATGAAAGTGAAGCGTTCCGTCGTTTACCACGCATCTACCGGTGGCGAATCAGCCGATATTGCGCTAATTGTGTTGCAGAAAAACATTCGTATCGATGGTGTAACTACAGACATTTTACCGCTTGCCGATAAGCCACCCAAAGCATGGATGCATTGCACCGTTGTGGGCTGGGGAAGAGTTTTCGATGTGAGTTTGTTGTAGCATTTTTCCAGTAAGGTTCTATCACTCTCTTGGTTTGGATATTTGCAGCATGGACCACTGGTGGCCGAACCTTTGTATGTGGATTTGGATATGTGGTCGAGACGTAAATGTGCATCGTACAAACGGTTTTATGAACCTTCATTGTTATGTGCGGGCGTGCTATATGATCCCGATCGTGATTCGTGCTCTGGTGACTCGGGTGGACCTTTAATATGTGAGGGAAAATTGTATGGCATTGTGTCGTTTGGCATCGGCTGTGGCACGCCTGGCTTTCCCGGCTTCTATACGAATGTGTTTAGGTACTTGAAGTGGATAGCTGAAAATCGTGCGGATTTCTATGGAATTAACTATAGTCTAATAGTGATTATGTGCTTTTGTTTAACGCTTTTGTGAACGGGGTAATAAAGGTGAAGCACATAAGATAAGGAACGTTGAGGAAATTGTTCTTAAACCTGTGTGGAGTCAAATTTGTAAGTTTTATGCATAGTGCGCCATGGTTTGGTGAATATGAGGAGTGTTTTACCAAGAAGAAACAGGTAGTGTGAGTTGCTTAAAAAGTCCGACCGGAGATTGCTACGCTAAATACAAATGTTGTCGAAAGGTGTGATATTGGGCTTTGGATAGAAAACAACAGGCATCTTCAACAGGCCACGATGCGATCGGGCACAACGCTAGCTGTCCCAGAAGAGACCCGTGTAATACAAAATTATAAGGACGCCTGGCCACAGGAAAATTTCTACAGAATATTCGGCGACTTACGGATGGGTTAAAGACCGAGGTGAGCCCCTATATAATAAGAATGGTACCTGTTTCCAGATGCCCAGAGTACACTTAAATCATAGACGGAGCACTGCTCTACATTGCTGTATGGCAGCAAATGCCGACTATTGTGCATATAGCAAAGTCTCCGAGCCTTCAAACGATTTGTAGAGAATCAATATTCCGTTCCCTGCCGCAGAAGCTGATAATTTGCCGGTGTCTTCCAGGCTGAGGTCTCAGCTGTAAAGGAGGCGATAAACGAACTTCGAATTAATTTAAAAGGTAAAGAGGTATTTATCTTTAGTGACAGCCAGGCAGAAATCAAAGCTGTGAGTTCCGTCACCACTATGTAAATCAAAAAAATTTCTGGATTGTGCCGATCTCTGCAATAGAAGGCTTACCAGAATAGTCTGAACCTCATTTGGGTTCCCGATCATAGCTATATAAAGGGTAACTGTATGGTGGACGAACTTGCAAGGCAGGCTACGGCCAAGCAGATTCTTCCGGGCAAAGAACGTATTGGTATGGCCTTCGTCACTTGCAAGCTGTTTTTATGAACATTTTTCTATACCGGCGCGAGCGAGAGATGTATGCAAACTTCGATCTGTCGAATTTCCAGGCAAACTTAGCCTAGCTGGGATCGAAAAAGGTATTTAAAGATGCAGGATGTACATATCTCACACAATTGGTGATCTAACAGGCCACGACCTTATACTATACTATACTATAGATGTTGCAGAAGTTGCAAAACTATGAAGAGGAGGAGCCCGTTCTCCATCTCTTCTGTAACTGTCTGAAATTATAGAGGAGCAGATTTCGGGGGTTTTAAGTTACCTTAACAAACTGGCAGAATGAAATCTTAGTTGCACCTACCTACCTAACTCTAACTCTGAAAATTAACAAGGACTTTTCCAAGTCATAATTTATAAAAAATACATACTTAATTAAGCAATGAGAACATCATGCCAAGCAACAACATAACTTAAATTTTTTTAAAAGGACAATGAACTAAATTCGAGAGGTTTAAATTGCTGCCAAAATTGTAAGGGTATTTCCATAAAACCATCTACTAGCGGCATGAATAAATTAAAAATACAATAAAATCCATCAAAATCATATGATGGACTTCTACGAGTATGTATTGATACGTTAAGACCAGTTGACTGCTTCAAGGCAGTAGTATGTCACTATGTACGTATAGATATTTGTACCTTAATGTAGCTACATACGTACGCACGTGTGTAAACCCCAGAAAGGAGCACCTGCCATGCGTGAGGACATAACAAAAATACGCGCAGGAAATATGTGAGAATTATTGTGTGTGCGTATCTTGGGCTCAATACAAAAATTAAATGCACCAAAACTACTCAATGCGAAATAGCCACAAATCCTGTTGTCGACTTGAATTACACCTGCAAAAAAGGATAACAAGTGCACGGCTGTGTACATAGTATGTATGTACTATGCGCGTATGTAAGTGTGTTTGTACATACTTATATAGATCGAGGCATACCCAGTACAAAATTTATGGATTAATACCAAAATGAAGAAATTAAAGTCAATCTTTTTTCTTTTTTCCTAAACTTTTATGTATTTCATCATCGCTTAATGTTACAGCACCAGGTTGACCGAGCTTTGCCCAGAGTGCATATACTTTTTAAGGTTTTCAAGATTTGGATAGCTTTAAAAAATATTTCGGAAATAAAAATTAAAAAAATTTGGATTTCGATATGTATTAAGTAAATTTATTACTCTAAAATTTAGGTGTTAACCCTATTACGAAATACGCTGAATATCTTTCATTTGATATCCATATTGTGATGTTTTAGATAAATTGTGTAGAATCGAAAATAAGTGGCAACCTTACACTATTATCCTAAGTGATAATATTTTGCATAAAGGGACAGAATTGTTTAAGAACCTTCTCTTGGCGCCCATGAAAAGTAATATTTTAGCTTTCTTTCCTAATAAAAAATTAAATAAATATGCGATTCATAATAGGTGGCAACCCTATTAAAAATATTTTTGAATTAGAGATCCTTAAAATACCTTTCATTGGATACCCATATTATGATGTTTTAATTAATTTGTAACTAATTTCGAATAGGTGGCAACCTTATATGTGGTGTAATTCACTGCTCGCAAAAGAGCGACCTAAAATTAGTCTTTGGATGATACAAGTTTTTACTGGGTGCATACTCCTATACATACAAAGATATGTATGTACGTGTGTGTAGAGCCAAGAAAATTACGCGAATTGTAGCAAAAGGACTTAAACGAATCCACAAAATTACATATACAACGCCAAAAAGAATACCAAAAAAAAGGTACGAAAATTCAAAGAAAACGGGCTAAAGAAGTTAAATAGCGATTAGCAGAAAAGCAAACAAAAGATTAATAAACAAAAAAAAAGACATAAGAATTGCACTTGTTGCAACATTATTGCTACCGTACACCGGCAGGGAATGACGCTCCATACGCAGGGGACATAATAATTCTCAGAGGGATGATAATGACAAGTGTATCTCTTGCGATTTGAGTGCGTTAATATTGTGGTTGATAATTTGAGGCGTTTTAACGACACTCCCTTGCACCACTTGCCGCCGAAGCGCCGCACGTCTTTCCACTTTTGCACGAACTCAACTGGCTAAAGGACATCTGAAATAGGGCGCTACTTACACAATAGTGTCAACTAATCGCCATTCACTCCTACTAGCTGCTCGTTTCTTTGTTGTGCAATACAAATGCAAGCACAGTTCGCAGGTGACTTCTCTCTCTCTGTTAGTGATGCCCGCAATTTCTCGACGCTTATCATAGATTTCACACGAATTTCTGAAACTCTTCAACTTGCTGTTCTGATTAGTAATTTTCCACTGAAATTTTTTTAGGATTTGCACTATTTATTTGGATTTTCGGTGCCTTTGATTTGAAAGGCATAAATGACCATCACAGTTATAATTATCTAGTGTCGTTTTACAGGAAACATGATTATTATTGTTATACATTAGACTGGGTCGGTAATGACTTCTTTGTTTATGAATTTAGAACACCAATTTGAAAGTAGCATGCATTGTGAATTATTTTCCGTCATCCCTTATCAAATTTGGTGTAATTTTTTGTTCCAGTACTTGAGTATGATTAAACAAAATTAGTCTTTTTTTGGGGTAAAACTCTGGGTAACTGACCCAGCTGCTTTTTTTTTACAATATATGCAACAATTTGTATTGTAATCTTTTTTCCGACAATTTTTTAAAAAAGTATGGTTGATTCCACAATAAAAAACATAAAAATATAGTTTCTAAACTTTGTATAAAACTCGGAAAAATTCGAAATTTTCAACTTTTTAATCAGATTTTTTAGATTTTTTTCGAGTATGCAGATATGTAGCCCAATCAATTTTATTGTAATAAGGTAGAAGTTATAAGTCGCTACGAATTACCGAATTACCTTTTTCCCGCAGTCTCTTCCATACAAAAAAATTTTTCGAAAATACTTTTTATGGAAAAAAATGCAAAACGCCTTCAACAAAAAAAAAATTCTCAAAAATCAAAGCGATTTTTGACTAAGTCAGAATTTGCATTTGTTATACTAGAATTTAGTGGGCTCAAAATGGTCCTTAAGACCGGTATAATGGAATATTGTTTTTTTTTTTTTTTAAATCTGATGTCACATAACCATTTTCGTGGTATTTAGAAAGATAAATAAATTTGTCGAGGGTGTCGATATCCTTTCAGCATTGCCTTTAAATACAGGTGTGGACTTTTACAACTTTTTTTCATATGGCGACCGACCCGGTCTAATATGCACCAATGCGGTTTAGGACAATTAGAAAAATATTTGTGCACACATTCCCATAAACCATAAAAGCGCTTATAATCTGGAAACTTCTGCTAAGCCGGTGTCAGAATTTTTCAGGAACGAAACTTCCACTTGCGCCAATTGCCGCGGTATTAGCCTTTCAAGCATCGTCTAATAGACTTATCAAGCGTATCGTGTGAATGTCTAAAGTTCACCGTCCACGAATGATTTAGGACTTGTCAGTATAGCTTTAGGTCTCCTTAAATCCACCATAAACCAGGCATTCACCACACGCTATTTGTTGATTTCAGCATAAGTTGACTAAGTTGACTGAGCTTGGAATATCTGCGAAATTCATACGTATGTATATGGGATATCACCGAGCCGTTTGATAAAAACGAGGTTTTAGATAAGGTGACTCTCTATCGTGTGATATTTCTAGTTTAATATTGACAAATTGACGTGGTTTCATAACGGACTATTTTCTGAAAGTCCAAGTGTGTCCCTTATCTGGAGCAATCACTGTAACCTAACCGTAAAGTAATAACAAGCTACCTAGACCTTTCGGGGTCATGCTCGCGCCGAAAGCCGACAGCGACGGCGAACTTGGTATCTCTGCCTGGACACTTAATCTATACACCGTTGGCTTCAAAATGGAATGCGATTTTACAAATGTTTTCCAAGCAGAAGCATTCGCTAAGCTTGGAGGATTTTACAACAAGGCCAAAATTGATCAAAGAGTGTAGGAATCTTTTAAACGCTGTAAGTAGCTAGCCAGCTCGATCTAGAGTTAGATTGGGTCCCGGGTCATCGCAACGTTTCCGGTAACGAAGCTGAAGACGAGTTAGTCGGAGAGGGTTTCAAATTGGCATCGATCGAGGAGCGGATCTTACCCGCACTTGGAACCATCTATAGATACAATTTTTTCCACAATCTTCAGAAATCGGATCAAAGTTGGGGAAAGGTGGCAGGCTGCCGTATATCCAAATTAATGGGGCCAGTGTGTGTTCTCTTAGACAGAACTTATTAAGAAAAACCAGACCTGACGCACGCAAGCGAGAAGGCTGGGCATCGTCTTAATGAAAACTAGCAGGAAACAGTAGAACACCTTCTTTTCATATGTCTCTAATGAGGAGCAGAAATACACACATCGTTGCGAGAAATATCACATATAAGCCTCTTCAATATACTCAACTTTCACACCCGCGCCGCGGATAATTATAATTTATTCATTCGAGGTATATAGTGCCAAAATGGCACTCATTATGTAGAATAGTAACTTGCTCTCTTGCTGAAAAAAATTGTGCGACTAATTTCTAAAGCGAGTATACCGAGACTAGTCTCGTACGGGTATTATCGGAGATCAGTTAGTCCCCACTAATTTCTAATGAGTAGGTACAATTAACGTTTTAATGATATGTACGCACTTAGTCAATGGAATTTCATGTGCAGCGTTGTCACATAGAGAGAGTATTCGCTTAATAAACCTGAGAACCCTGGTTCAAATCGCAGCTGGCGCAACTTTTCATTTTCGCTTTTTATACCCGTTCGAGTTTAAAAGGGAACAATTAGTCTCATCATAGGACATGTTCGAACAAAAGCGAACAGTTCACTCCATACAAAGAGATCAAAAGTAGTATTAGCCGCATGTTCCTTTGCGATTGCTCCGGGAGTCATTCCGGATTAGTCGCATTTTTTGCAGGGCTATGCCACTCGTTTAAAGTACTTACCTAAACAAATATTATTGAAGCTTAAATGAAGGAGTTGAACAGCTGAATCAGACAATGGTCGCACATAGATATATATTTCCTCCTTAAAAATTTTACTCTAATCGATTATCATTGATTCAAACATGTTAAATGAATACTAATTTCTGGGGAACCATTCAAACTTAGGACCTTTAGCTTATCTATTTTTAAAGTTAAGTTAAATCATAAATCACATTGATAAATTAACGGCCCTTAGCTTTATTACTCTAAACTGTCACCGGGCAGCGATACATTGTATTCAATTTGTTGATATCACTTTGGCTCAAACCACGTCGCTGGCCCATTATACCGGCCGCTTCATCCTTCAACGGGACTATAGTCATTTCGCCATTTGCCGAGAAAGCATACGCTGTATAATGTAGCACACTACCATAATCGTATTCCTCATCGTAATCGTCGACAAAGTCCTCATCGTATTTATTGAAATTACTTTCGTAGCCAGATCGAATGTTTTCAGTTGCGATGCGCACATATTCATCACGATTCGAAGCGCTCTGCATATGGTAAAATCCGAGCGTATGTAAGAACTCATGCACGATTGTGCCGAGACGGAAGCAACCGGAATCCAAAGCATAAGTCTGAAGATTATAGGTTTGAACGCGATTCAACCAACCAACACTCGAATAACAACCATCAGCATAGCTAGTTATATTCACATAATATTGCTGGTCGTCAGTGGCTTCCTTAAATCGGATGCATGAAACCTCTTCCAAAATTTGAATGCCTCGCAAAATATGATTACGATGTGCCTCATCTATATATGCACATAAGTAAGAGCATACTACATTTGTCGTATGTTTCAAAAAAAAAAATATACGCTTATTTACCTAAAACACCTTCATTGAATTTGTAGTAGACAGTGTTATTTGGCCAGCGTCGGGTTTCGTTACGATATCCATTGCGCTGCGAAGAGCTCAATACGATGTCGCCTTCAAAGTAGCCAGCTATCAGCTCAGGGTCTTCTTCAATGGGTGGGCTTAGTGGTGCCGCTAAACCAGCACCAATTACCGAAAGCAATGCAAAGATCGAAATAATCTTCATGATTTCTTAATTGTAATTTCACAATCCGAGCTCGCGAAGGTGTCGACCCTAACTAAATGGTGAATGGCAGTTGACTTAGTGAAATTATTTTTATAACGTTATAAATGAATTCCAAAAAGTATGATAAGTTTAATGAGATTAATGAGTTTTTAGCAAATCCGAATTCTGCCAATTTTAGGCCGAACTTCTTCAGTTACCAATGGCAATAAGTCAGCAATTTTTCGATACCAAATTTTGATGCAGTTCGGCATGATGCCATATCGGAAAAAATTCTCACTTATTCCCATTGGTAATTAACCGATTCATATCTAAGTATGTAGGTATGTCTATCCAAATTGTGGGATGTTGCTACATCGTCATTGATTTTAGACAGTTTGTTTGATTACATATCTCTAACTTGTAAGTAACTGCTCTTTTCTGCCCTAAGCGCTTATCTAAGAAAGCTTTCATCATTCTTAACTTTGGATTTCAAAATAATTGGTGTCGTACCCACAACTCATAGGGTCGTCGGCCTAACAGCGACTCAATAGAATAATCCACTGTTAGCAGCTACTTAGTTATCAGCTTATGATTTCTTCTAAAACCATACCCGGCTGTAATAAAACAAAAATTTATAGCTTTGGCACACGGCGCTACCATCGACTGTTGGTTTTTTTACACACGCAATTTACGTATCTACAAATAAATCGATCGAAATACCTCAAATATGTGTAGGACACGTAAATGCTGATAACATTTTTATGTACTTTAAGGTATGTATGTACATTGGCATTTTGTTGTAAAACAAATAAACATAACTTATTAATTTCAAAAAGGTTTTAAAATAATTATCTTCTACTTAAATGTACAAATCGTGTGAACCCAGCTTAAGAGTCATCATGCTCAGCAAAATGATTTACAGTAGAAGGGGTGGTACTACAAATTGTGCAGTGGTCGATTACACAAAAAACTAAACCATTCTGATTTTTTCCTTCTTATTAATATCACGGTGCGACTGTAAATTTTACACACAAAAAATTGTATATACGTATTCGCGAAACGAAAGGCCAAATATAGTAAAACTGCGTTTTGGTTTTTCTCTCTAACGTCAGAATTTTTTTTGAAGGACTTTGAAATTAAAAAAAAAAAAACATAATTACTTCGAAAAATTAATAAAAAATTCAGTTCAGTAAATTAATAAAAAATTCAGTAGAGGAACAGCATGACTATCAAATTAAAGAGAAAATTCTGTAGAATTAAGCCTGATTAAATTTTTTGGTGCATAAGATCGACTAAATAGGTATTGAAAATGTCCTTTTCACATTTTATCATTGAATATCCTTGAAATTTCACAATAATTATTTTCGAAAAAATTGTAAGTTAAGGACTAATATGCACTAGATCACATCCGAGAATTTCGTCTTTCTAACTTTATTCGCCGAAGGTGGTAAAACACTCGCATACGAACTGAAATTCTTACCGAATATCATCTTACTAGATTACACACAGCCTGACTGGGCGCACCCTCGAATGTTTATGGAGCCAGGAGCATGCCCGGGGACAAGAAGGAAAGCATTCAACACCTTCTCTGTCATTGCCCGCCACTATCACAACGGGGAAGAAAATTTTTGACAGTTAATTCTTCGATTATTTGGGTGACTTCAAATCAATGGCTATTAAGAGCTTTTCGACTTTTTTGCTGAGCAGCCGTGGTTTCTAGCGTAACGAGTATAACTGTGAACTCCCATGCGACATCAAAAGGGATCCTGGGTATGGGTGTGAGACTCTCACAGGCGACTGTCGCCCAATCTAACCTAACGGCTATTCGAAAATAAACATAAACGCGATTCTGCACAATGACATTCGATTTGGTTCAAAGCTTGCCTAATTTTATACTAAAACTGACATAAATGGACTTGATTTTTTAATTTTTTTTTCTTAAAAATTATGGGTGTTGTAAGTATCGATAAAACTGCAAATTTTGGTCAACACAATTTTTTAAAAGTTGACTATTTGTTGTTCCAACTACCTAAATGAGGCATCATTGGATATATAGTGAATCCAGCTATGTACGTATCTGCTTTACTAGTTTAATAACTTTTTATATAAAATTTCTTTTGAAATAAAGGTGAGTTTTAATTTTTTAAAGTTCCATCCATATTCCTAAATTTATTTTTGCAATACCCTATTCAGTCATTTCAAAAGACATCTTATATGAAAAATTATTAAAAGATCGCAGTAAAGAATTTTGTTGACCTTTATGTCGCACATAATTTTTAAGGAAAAGAATTTGAAGTCTATATCTGTCAGTTTTACTTAGTATAAATTAGGCTGTGAGCAAATTTTGAGCCAAATCAAAGGCCATCACGCAAAAAATCACCAATTTATCTGATGAAAAATATTACGCCTACATTCTAGAAGTTTCGAAATTCTCTCTACGTTGCACTTCGGCACACTACCATAATATATATGTAAATATGTATGTATGCACAAGTGCATTACTTATTCCCATGTAGCTTATTTGAAATATCACATTTCTGCAGGCGAATTCAAAGACATTTATTTCAAAAAAACCGATTTTCACTTTTTAAAATTCACAGCATATTTTTAAGCCCATCATAAAATATGCACATCATCAACATATCATATTTTAATACCAAAACACAGTTAACGGAAAAAAATCACTCAACCAGCTAAAAATCACACGAGCGTCCGCTCACTATTCGAATGCAAGTTTAGCCATTTGCCAAAGTGCTTCCTTCTCATTCAATTTTCCTGCGATCATGCTTTAAGCATTCAGAGCGCTTTGTTTTTTTTCGTTTTTAGAAATTTTTGTATTCATACGCTCATATTTTTGCACAGGCGATCTTGTAATCAGCGCATCCTTAATAAATCATAAATTTATTCGAGCAAATATTTCTTTAGGGAAGCATACAATTGATTTGTAAGTATGTATGCACATAAGACTGCATCACCAAAAAAAAGTTGCGGTTTTTCCGCCGGGATTACAAAATTTATTATATTTTAAGACGTCCAGCAGGACCGATTTGAGAATACCGCCAAAAATGTATTTTTTATGAATAAAAATAGTTTCTTAAAGAACTTTTTGAAAAAAGTCCCCTCTTACAAAAGAGATAAAGTTTAAAAAATCTGCATAAAAATATTTAAAAATCTTTTCAAGGGAATCGTAATAATGAGATTTTTGATGCTGTTTTTTTATCTTTTTTCAAACATTGATTTACGATAAACTTGAATAACTGGGCCAAAACTATTTTGTTTTGGACTTACGAGATCTCAGTAAAAAAGTACTATTGTACTATTTTTATTTCTTTTCAAAAAATTTTTGAAATTTTTTTAAAAATATTGTTATGCAAATTTTTTAAGCTTAAACCGTTTTGTCATTTGAGGGGATTTTTTCAAAAAAAAAAAATCTTTATTCATAAAAAACAAAATTTTTGGAGATATTTTCAAATCGGTTCAACTTACGTAAATCTTAATATTTTTCGGAAATATTTTGGTGGACGTCTTAAAATAAAATATAATTTATAATTCCAATGGAAACACAGTACCGATTTTATTTTTTTTTTGTATGGGGAGTGATGCAGTCTAATGCACATATGCACGAAAATATAGTTGTATGTTTATATGCGCAAGGCTTTGCGCATAAGTACGACTACATTTCCGCGCATAAGCATACACTTGTCAGTTGGCAGCCAGTCAGTTCGTCACATATGTAGCTATTGAATGCATTGTTTTGATGCCATTCACTCAACTGGTGTCCAACATTGGTGTCTGCAGTCACACATCTCAACCAGCGAACCACCAGCCGGCAAACACCAACCTTCTGGGCCGTGAGCCAACATGTCCAACAATTGATGCAAACAGCATCTTTACCAGCATTACGTCCGTCCGTTTCACCTTATGCCAACTTTACACCGATCATTTATTCTTATGTGTTTATACGAACGTACAGACATACATACATACATACATAGGCACGTATGATGATTGTCCGTCCGCGCATACAGATTTCTGCATATATTTTCTGCTCTTCCAGAGATGTGGTAAAAAAACGATCACTTCTTATATGTGAATAGTTGTTGTCTTTGCCGGTTGTCTTGCGAATGACAAACGTATTATTAACTTCACACAAAAAGCGTTCGATTTTGCACCGTTTGCTGTCGTTGAGTGTCGCACCTACTCGCGCACAACTTCACACACGAGGCAACTCCTTCACACATACATACATACATACATA
>NW_023458556.1:28458839-28463933 GCF_013731165.1 Rhagoletis pomonella
GCAACTTTAGAATGGAAGCCTTATTGAAGTGAAACTTATTTAGCGGTGGTTGGTTGGTTGGCAGTAAATTGGCAAATTCAACGGAAATTGCACACGGAAATGGTGCAACGGAAATGGTTGGAGCTGAAACAAGTGTTTCTTGAGTGTAGGCATATGGTATTAATTTAACAAAAACTTGTAATAAAAGGTTAAGAATAACATTTAGAAAAATACCAATACAAGAATGAGAGTATAGGTGAGTACGTACATAGATAAAGAAAAAGAATAAAGGCAAAGGTAAAAATAAAAATAAAAACAATAAATAATATAAAAAAAAACTTTTTAATGTACAACGCTTTTATAAATGGACTAAAAAGTAGAAAATAATATTTCTCAGTCCCATAGAATTTGTTTTGATAACTTTTGATTTTGAAATTTTAGCAAAAGTCATTATAAACAATCTATGAAATTGAAAATCAAAAACGTGGAGCGCTTTTTTATTCAGAGGTAAGCATACGAAAAAATTACAAAAAAAAAAAAAGTTGCCGAAAATCAGCGCCAAATTCCAGCAACACCAAACTTGAACTTTATTATGCTAAAATTGAATGAGCTACAAAACTGTGCACTCAAAATATTTATAAGAAATCTAATTAAAAAGCTTAAAATTTTTACGAAATTTTAATGATTTTTTTTTTTAAATATTCCACAAATTTTGAAACATGCATTTATATGGCGTTTATTAAAGAATAAATTATATTTTTATAAAAAAAAAAATAATAAAATACAAAAAGCTCGTTGACCTCAAGTACCCCGTTCTTATCCCTCCCACTAGATATCTGTTTCTACCACCCTAATGTCAGTAAATTAAAGCGCTTCAAAAATAATTAAACTTTTGCCAAGGAAGTATTTTGTTTTTTCCAGTAGAATTATTCACAAAAAAAATGTTTGGGGAATGTGGGCGTAACCGATAGATGTAAAAAGCGACTTTAGGTTGGCCTAAAAAAATATATATATAAATAGCTTTGCTGGCATTTATTTCGAAAATATTTTCACGAGTGTTGTCATCATTTTATGAATTTAGTTGACAAGTTAAACTAAATTATTTTTTAAATAAAATTTTTTATTTTCGGTGATATAACTTCTTTGTTTTTTTTTTGTTACATTTGTTAATGCGAACTTAGCGCGGGTGGAAATTATTTTGAGAACTCAAAAAATATTGGACATTCTATTAAATATGAAATATTGTAAAAATCAATCAAACTACAATTTATCACGCATTCTTACCTATACCAAAATCAAGTTACTTCTTCTATCAACACCCACTTCCTCTACTGCTAAACCAAATTCAAGCTTGCTTAGACAAGCAATCCATCCAAATATATCAAAAATATGTTCCTTGCTCAGAACTTCCAATTAATATTCCTTCATATGATTGTCTAAATATAGATTACGCTTCATGCATATTAAAAATTTTCTTGCTGCCTATCCCAATATATTGAATCAAACTTATTTCTACCTGCATACATATGTGGATCGTCAATCAATCGACAGGCTTCATGCACACAGAAGAAAAAAATCAAAATATTCAATTAAGCAAAACGTATCCTTCACGCTGAATACATTTAAGGATTTCTGTGAAACGCGCACCGGCAGCATAGCTAGCACACACAATAAAAAGTTTACACACACAGGAAGCCTGAAAATAAAACAGAAATCTACTTTAGATTCGCATAGAAGAAGAAAAGCATTTCATCTCGAAAAAAAAGATCAAACTGCGCTGCTGTAGATTTATTACCTTTTGTATGTGGCGAAAAGGGGTTGAACTGGATTTAATTTTGATTTTCTATTATTTATGGTGCGGCTGTGGTTTTTCAATAATCTTTTCTGTTTTCATTGTAGGTGTAAACTATTTCGGGCACCCACAAAATATTGTGGCTTTGAAATATCGCTGGTTTGATTTTATTGACATTTGGTGGGAAGTATTTTAAATCACAAAAACGTAAGACCCAAAATAGAATTAATTTACTTCTAGTTTGGCTTTGTAGGCGTTTTTCTATGTATATCACTTGCGTGTGCATAAATTCCAATATTCATCGATGGGAATCAGTTGTTATGCAGATCGATTCTAAAAGAAATTTAAATTTTTATTTTTTAGCGTTTGATTTGATATCCGTTTCCGCATTGGATTATTTTTTGTGATGGACTGACAGTTGAAGGCTAAATATGCGTGCGATTAAGTGAAAGGAATGAAGAAAAGTGCGTATGAATAAATACATAAATGCATAAATACAATACGATATGTATGTATGTTAGTGATTATTTTTGGGTTATCACGAAGGAGATATTTCCTAGTTTCAACCCTCTTCATCCTATAGGCGATTCTCTATCGTCAAGTGTCAAAAAGTAAGACTTATTCTGATATAAAATTACATGTAGCTCCAAGTTGCTTGCCAAGTACGAAAATTCGGTAAGCCATTGAAATAAGGTAACTCATAAAAGTCGATCATTAAACCGATTATTTCCTACAGATCATTCACACTCTCAAAATTTGTCATAACGATCAGTAGAGTGCAATCATGATTCTTAGATTATGTTTAACTGCAGCTCTGATAAAAATTTACTTATCCAGTGTTCTTGATATTGATAAATAGATAGATTTATATTGGAAAGAGGAGGGTACCGCGACCTAGTGGGTCTATTGTGCCCTCCACTCGTCTTTTAATTCCAAGGATTCCAGGTATTTCAGGAGAGGCTTTCTAGATAAGGAGTGTACATATTCCCTGGCCACATTGAGCCTATTTTGTTCATTCGTCACCTAGCTACCATCACACTATAGAAGTAAGTGAAATGGTGTCGCCTCAGATGAATCGCAGAAACGACAGATTCCCAGCTTATGCAGGTGTCCTCTTGATCTCCAAGGTCATTGAGGATGCCTGTTATTATTCTTAGTTTGCGTTTAGCGGAAGAGGGGTGGGTTAATTAGAAGTTTATATCTTTTAGATTATTTATACCCCTCAGTAAGCTTCTTAGGATTCCCTTAAATCTCAGGTGGGTAGGCTTGGCAAAAGACATGCATTTAAGTTCCTCTTATTTGTGGTAAGATAGGAGTACATTTAAAGATTTTTAGGCAAAAGATCGATTACAGCTGGCTCTCGATCTGTACGTGTACCTATCAAAAAAACTTCACCATAACCGAAAACAAGCAAAACAACAAAGAAACTATACTAAATTCCGCATTAACACGCGCTAACTGACACACGCGTAAGTATGCCGTTCAACGTTTTACCGCCTGGCGCTTGCCTTGCCGTTTGTCTACTTAATTCCACCAGTCTTCTGTCGCCATCAATGCTACCTCCACGCCAGCAATTCACCACACTAATTAATAAAATTGAAAGTGTAATTAAATTCATTTAAATTGCGGCTGTAAAAAATTATCCTGCCAAAGTAGTTGCCAATTAATTTTGACCTTAGTCCGTTGGCTGTAAACAGCAATCCTTTAGCCGTAAGCGACAGGCGCGCACAGCTGACCAGCGATTGACGTTCGGTGAGCAGCATACCACGCCACGCCACGACCTGCCACCGCTGCCTGTAGCGCGCTGTCCATGGCTGTCACTGACCTGTCATAAAATCCACGCAAATCCACAACTTATGCAAATAACCAACGGCTGCCACAAATGTAGCCGCGTCACAACGCCATTATTTGTTTATGCCGAAAAATATTGCGGGCGCGCATTTTAGCCGCTTGCATGCAACTGCAACTGCAAGCAAACAGACACAAAAAAATACATAAAATAAGTAAATACATACATCATAAAATTTTAATTTTCAGTTATTTTGTTAAATACTTTTTTTTCGACTTATGCACCGCATGAATTCCATGCTCTTTTAAAGTAACCGTGACGCTACAAAAGCCTAGCAATCATATTCCTTTGTACACGTTTTTATACTGCGCCTGGCTATTTATTTCCTGTATTTTCAACTAAAGTGTGCAATTAAAATGTTAAAACGCGTTGGCAGTAATGATTTTATATGCAAATATTCACAAGCTTACGGCCACCACTGCGCGGCCGTTACAGTTAAATTATTTCCAAATTGAATCAAGGACTTTTTGCTTGGAGGAATTTTCGTCACTGTGGCATTCGCGCCACATGCACAATTGTGCCTCCAGTATTGTGCTTATTTTGCACTAAGTGTTGATGAAATTAAAAGTGAATCAAGCGTTTAATTGTTGTATCTGTTTAATACGAGATGCAACAAAATAATAAATTTACTGTTTGTTATTAAATATGAAGCAAGCAAGGCGTTTCAATGAACACTATCAGGACTAAAGCTGTATTCTTCTTCTACTTCTCGTTTGCTAAAAACTGTTATCGAACGATTTAGTTCTGCAGCTCGTATTATCTTCTCCAGCATCAGTTTAAAGTAGTCGAATTACAGAAAGTGGCGCCGTCCAAAAGCACGTTAAATATCAATACTTACATACATATATATCTAAACGAAAAGAGCCATTAAACAGTAGTCGAATTACAGAAAGTGGCGCCGTCCAAAAGCACGTTAAATATCAATACTTACATACATATATATCTAAACGAAAAGAGCCATTAAACAGTTGATTCAAATTGGAGCTTTCAATCGACACCGATTCGCAAGGAAGAAGCAACTTTATAGTATTTTTACTAGCAAATTACCGCTTGCCTCGCGGCGCCTGATAAGAGCTATCCATTGGTCATTGCAAAAATACAATTGAAATGCAAAAGCAGACCAAGGTCCACCTACCGGAAAAAAGTAGCCTATAGTTATGTTAATCCAGGCAATAAGCTATTTACGTGCCAAAATCGGACCATATTTAATTACGATTTTCTAGAAAAGATCGGTCCCCTGGTCCACCTAGCGGAAAGAGTATCCTATATGTTA
This sequence comes from Rhagoletis pomonella, assembly GCF_013731165.1. Taxonomy (NCBI): domain Eukaryota; kingdom Metazoa; phylum Arthropoda; class Insecta; order Diptera; family Tephritidae; genus Rhagoletis; species Rhagoletis pomonella. The sequence goes on from NW_023458556.1 coordinate 28,463,733, forward strand.
ATGCTGAGTGATAGATCCCCAATTCTTGCACAGACTGAACAACATATAATTGTCAGTACAACCGATCCTATGCACAGAAACAGCGTAACCTTTGTTTCAAAAATTTTATTTATGTATATGAGGAGTTCCATACCAAAATGGACGGGGTTAACACATTACGTGTTTGATTTGTTTCAAATTTTTAGGGTTGATGGAAAAACA
>NW_023458556.1:28464033-28470670 GCF_013731165.1 Rhagoletis pomonella
ATTACGTGTTTGATTTGTTTCAAATTTTTAGGGTTGATGGAAAAACATAAATAATAAATAAAGATGAAATTTGAGACAAACAATCGTTTCACATTAAATTTGAGCTTAATTAATATTTTACAGCACAAAAACAAAAACAAATCGATTTAATAGTTTTCCAAAAATTTGAAAAAAACACATACACACATCAATATTCTCTATGAAAAGAAATATTTTTGAAATTTTTTTTTGAAAATATGCCATCTCAAAAAAAAAATTTAAAAAAATCATAATGATGGCTATTGCGCAATAGTAATGTATAGTATTAGGGGGTGCACTCTACAATAATTTGAGTTAAGAATTTTTTACGCCGAAGTTGAGTACATTACAAATTTAAATTTTTTTTTTTAATTTTTTTAGAATTGTTTTGAGTATGCAGTTTTCTTGCCCATTAAATTTTAGTACAATAAAGTGCAAGTTTTAAGCTACTGAAAAATTGCGTTGATTTTGAATATTTTTTATGCTAACGGCTTTTTACATTTTTTTCTTATGGATGAAAATGCGCAAAACCGTCTTCAAAGAAAATTAAAAAAAAACGCTAGTTTTGCAATCGCTTAAAACTTGCTTTTTATTATATTTAAATTTAATTTGCTACAAAACTGCGTACTCAAAAAAATTAAAAAAATTTTAAATATGTAATTTACTCATTTTACTCAACATCGGTGTTAAAAAAATTCATAACTCAAATTATTGCAGAGTGCACCCCATAATACTACACTTGAATATTGCGCAATGCTAAGAGCTACAATTTTGTTATTTTTTTTTTTATTTATTTTTTTAGATGACATATTTTCCAAAACTATTTTTTTTTTATAAAAAAAATTGTATGTGAACAATTTTTCAAGAAAAAAAAAATCAAAAATATTTCTTTTCATAGAGAACTTTGATGTTTGTATGTGTGATTTTTTTTATTAAATCGATTTGTTTTTGTTTTTGTGCTGTGACTAACTAAGTTTTTTATTGCTTAAAATGATGTGCGGACTTACTTACAGCTCGAGTTAAGGCTTTTTGTATTTACATATTTAATTTTACTTAAATCGGATCATAAAATGAATTTTCTGAATATCCCGACTTCAGCACCACCTGCCGGATCTATTTTTGTAGAAGTAGTATTTCTCTTCGTATATGGCGGAAACATTACTAATTTCAACTAAATCATAACATAAATACTTATTTTGTGGAAATTGCGATTCCAGCGCCACCTAGGGGATTCATTTTTCGTAGAAGTATTTTTGCGTTTCGTTTGCAATTTGGGCCTTTATTTTATATACATATGTATATATTCGTACTTGTACATACTTAGATTAAGTATATCTCAAATTCTGTCTCCACTAGACCATAAAACAATCACTAGTTTTCTAGATAAAAAACGCACAATTGTTTGAAGTTGTAAATATGATGAGTCCGTCTGAAAATAAGCTCCTCGATTGCCCACTAGCGAGCTAAATACGTATGTATGTTTACATATATATCCACGCAGCTACCAGTTTAACAGTAGTCTCGCTTGTCAGTTGCGTGTCCAGCTACTGAGCGTGTAATACTACGCAAAATACCCATCGCACTGTTTAATCACCCACCTAAGGGCAAAATGTCATTTTGAATGCAACAGCAGTCAACAGCACTCATTGCAGCATAAAAATGCTACATAGTTGCCGCCACTTTAGCAACAACGAATGCTATGCGGTTATATGAACTTCATTTTAAAAAGGTACCAGTAACCTTACGAAAGCTTTAGTTATTTACTTACAAAAATATTGGTCCATACCCTGCAGTGAAAAAATATCAATTGTTAAAACTAACCAACTTATAGTTAGCTTTTTGGCGAGATTTCGATTAATACCTCACTTTTAATTAGCTATGACAAAACCAACTTAAAGTGAATTGTAAAGTCGTGCAGGAATCATGCAGACGCTATCGGGAGTTGGTTTTCTTTACAAGTTTCTATTAAATATCCTCATACAAAAATTACTTTCAATACACTTTTTTTCTGAACTTCGCAGATTCTTTTTCATATTCAGGACAAATAAAAGGAAGATCGAAATTTTATACTATCATTTTGAAGTTATGTCTGACGGTGTCGAATATGGGGCCACCCAGAGCAGAATATGTAAACAAATATGAAATGTAATAAAATAAAGTAAATAAATAAGTAAATAAAAAAGTAAAAAAACAAAAAAATATTTTGTTTTTCTTATTGATATTTATGTCCAAAAGTAGTTAGTTACAAGTTAGTTGACATGTAATGCAGAGGTATCCAGGTCTGACTTTTTTGCGGCCATCGCCCCACAAAAGTAGTTAGCTTTTTTCGAACAAATTACACAGTTAATAGTTAGCACTAGTGTTCGCGTAAACAGACTAAAGTTAGGTATAAGCTAACGTCACTCCCTGCAGGGTACATTCAGACCAACTACATATAAACACACACGTCGCGCTGCCACACTTCTGCAGGATTTATCTTGCCACATGTGTCATTTTAGCATTCACAGCCGTATGAATGGTGGCCGACAACGCCAATCGAGGAGACCTTGAATTATCATTTAGCGCGCATAATTATTTATTTGTTGGTGCAAATTCATTTTAATTTCTACCTTTATCTGCATTCATTCACTTACTTTGCCATTCATCTTTTTGGCAGCTCTTCGAATTTGTAAGTGTTGGCTGTGTTTGGTGCGAGAAATGTGCTCTTTTTAATCTACAAAAGTTTTGACTTTTTATTGATTTTTTTACTTTTTATTTTGTTACTTTGAAGTATTTTTTTTTTTCAAACCGTGAGAAAGTTTTATTGTTGAGTTTTATGCAGTTGTCATGAAATTAAAATAAAATATTTTATGAAAATTTTTCCGGAGCGTGAATGAGGTCATTAAACTAGTTCGAGTGATTAACATTAAGTAACGAAACAAAGCTTTATTGCGAAGACTGCTACCAAATGTCTTACTGTCGATGTGAGTTGAAATATACAGATATATTTATCTCCATTTTCTGTAGAAAGTGTCCTAATCCAAACACAATTCCATGCAAGTAAACGCTTTCTTCAACGTTCAATTATTGCATGTGTATGTACATAAATTAGCATCCGAAAAAGCGAGGTTTATTGTTCTTTATACTCACATGAAGATGTGCCCAACTACATGTTTGAATGATCGCAATAAAAATTGATTTTACACCAAATACGAAATTCCTTTTCCAAATTAATTCAATAACAACTCACTGCCGCTGTTAATCTGCTTAAAATGATGTACGACATGGCACGGCTCCACACACTCGCTGTCGGAGCATTGTCCTGGCACGTCCTTTTTATTACTTCGATAAACTGGTTGGTATCCACTTCCATGCCATCGATATCATCGTACATATTAGACACTTAGCAGTGAATGCGGCTTAATTTTCCTTCTTTTCTGATCCTTCAAGTAGTCTTTGTAAGGCGGCTATAAGTATGTATTTAAAGATTTTGTGAAACTCAAAGTGTCCTCGTTTCTTTTCATACTATTTTGTTTGAATGGTATAACATTTTTAAGATCTATAAAGTGCACTCTTTGTAAGCTGCAATTAATTTAAGCATTTTCATTGATAAAGTCATACTTTCTTTGAGTTTTGTAAATGTTTAAGATTTGTAATGCGATTAATTTTTTTAGCCCACTCTCATATTTTATATTAAAAATAAAAAAATTTTACTTACCTGCGAATACAAACACCAACACGAACTTAAATTTGAGAAAGAAAAAAGCGAACTGTTTGGAACGAAATGACATTAATCATGGAACAGCGTCGAAATTGGTTGGTCCCCTCAGAATATTTGGCGAGGGATAACTCATATTCCTTTCAGAAGCACCAACTAACAGGAAAAAAAATCTAACATCGTTCATTTTAGGACTCGTCAAATGTTTTCCAGGCTGAATTTCGAAGCACCTATCTTCGGCACAAATTATCATGCTTAAGCATTGCAAGAATCCGAGGTACCGATTTTTCGCTGCCAAAAGTTGAAATATGCCGAAGCGGTCTTTTAAAAGCTTGGTTTGGTCTTACCAAAACAAATTTGTTAAGATGTATTTTAGTGCCGGTTGTCTTGTTTATTCTTCAGCCTGGCCATGAAAATTCAGTACCAATACCATACCAGTACCCGCTCTATAATCCATCTTTAAACCGTATTCGTGCCAATTCAGAATCAAAGGCAGGAAGCCCGTTTTATGTCAAAGATGTTCTCTTGGTCGTGGAGTCAGAAAGGCCGCATCTTTGCGGCCCTTGTTTTCGTTGGAATGTCGTAGTTGCAATTATGCTTGGAGTTTGTCGGAGAAATTGTTTGGTAACGAAATGAGTTCCACGCTTAAGGGCTTTGATTAAAAGGATAGTAATCTTATTCTTATAAGCCACTCGTGAATAACTCTAGACTCCTTATACTGCTTGCTTGGGAAAAATCTGTTTGTTCCTTTTCCTAGACTGTTCAGGAAGTGATTGTGTCAAACTCTGTAGTCGGGGACGCCTATTTATGCCGTAATTTTTTCTAAGTTGAGAGTTCTAGTTGAGATGCCATTTCGGTTCTATAAATATCTGTACTGATAGGGTCTCATTATTGGTTTATGAATATGTAGCTAGAGTATTGCGCTCATTATCATCGATAGGAACTTATAGGCCATTTTAAGAACGCTTATCTTGCAGTATATAGCCTAAAGTGCAATATTTCTATTTTTATGGATTGGGTAAAGTACACTGGAATCCCAACTTTCGGTCATATATAAAACAGATCAACTTCTACTTAAAAGCTAGTGCATATACGCCGCCGTATCATCCTTATACACTGTGTACTCTGAATGTGTGTCTTTACAGATATTAGTCCAGTTCTTGAACCAATTTAATTCCACCCTTTTTTCCCTGTCATCATCTCAAACCACATTCTTCTGCCTTTCTCTTCTTCTTAAAAATACTTGCGTCTCTATACCCTACTTTTATCCCAGTAGCGCTTGTCGCAAATTTCTGCTCGTCACCGTAGTGTCAGATGATTCCAAAAAAGTGTAAATTGCCGTAAAAACTGTATTTTCGACCAAAGAACTATGGCCTCCAAAAACGAAGAGTATTTAAGCGTTTAAGGTTTTTTAATTTTATTTAACAGAAACATCAAAAAATTATAAATAAAATTACGATGTTTTAAATTATTTGTACTTAACTAAACAAACATTGACTTTATTAAATGAATTATATAGACAAATTTTTGTTTCATGAAATTCAGTTTCATTATTTTTCGTAAATTGATTTGTTAATTTTTTGAGCTATTATTCGATACCCCTGTTCGCATGGACGCCGGATATAGGAGAAGATAGAATAACGAACTGTATGAGCTTTTTTACGACATGGAGTTGAGCGCATAAAAATTAGTACAGCGATTGCGCTGCCTTGGACATGTTGTACGCTTGGATGACGACGCTCCGGTGAAAAGATCCTTCGCAATCCGCACCCATGGGTGGACAACTGGCGCAAATTCGCACAGGAGAGAGGCGATTGGAGAAGCTTTTTGGCCGCGGCCCAAACCGACAAACGGTTGTAGTGCCAAATAAGAAGAAGTCTGTAATTCTTAAAATTCTGCGGCGACTAGAATGCAAAGCACAACAGAAAACCATTTGTTTCAAATGAAAAAACGCTGCTACTTCATCCTCCACTTTTATCTTAAGAATTTACTTACAAAAAACTAACAGAGAAATTTTCATTTATTCCTGCAAATCGAAAATTTTGGAAAAAGTGTAATTCGTATTAGGAGACAATTTAACCAAGTGTAAGCTTGTCTAAAAAGCTGTACAGTTAAAACTGTGATTCTCGCCGCATTGGCTCTGCGTGGGTGATAATAATACAGCAGCGGTGCGAAATTCCGCAGCGGTGCGAAATTTTTGAAAGATCCCTATTTGTATTTGATCCGCTTCAAAAAATCAGTTTTCCAAAGTCGCTACTAATGGGCTTCGGTTTAGGGGTAGCATCATCATATCATATATTTACATCACTAAGAAATGATATTTCCTAGATTACATATTTAGATTACTTGACAAAAAATTTCAAAAACATTACATACATTTCCAAACTTCCTGTATTTAATCATTACAACATCCAATGGACTACAATGGAATTATGATTTCCGGCTATTTTCCGTTTTTTTTTTGCCATATTTTCAGCGTCTGCTATTTTGTCTCACTTTTTTCGCACATCAAATCGCTTAAGCCAAAATTCATGTATGCAATAGCTTAAGATGATGCATTCGCAATGTGGATGGGGTCGGCAGTATAGGTACATACATATCTGTATCTGATAAATACATGCATTTAGTCAATGATATTCGACGAAGACTTTTCCCTGCAATTTTGCGCTTAATACCACAGCCAAAAACATACATAGAAAGACCAAAAAAAAAATCTACGTTCAATTGTAGCGCCTGTGGAGGCCACAACTCCTAACCCAAGCAGAGAGTCAAGCAACGCCGGGCGGTATAGCAGCGACTGCGGGAAGCCTCTGGAAGATGAGGATGTACGCAATGAGAATGCCTACATTTATACAAACATACGCACATGTTTATGTATGTATGTATGTATGTATGTGTGAAGGAGTTGCCTCGTGTGTGAAG
>NW_023458556.1:28470770-28476467 GCF_013731165.1 Rhagoletis pomonella
CTTCACACACGAGGCAACTCCTTCACACATACATACATACATACATAAACATGTGAGTATGTTTGTATAAAAGTAGGCATTCTCATTGCGTACATCCTCATCTTCCAGAGGCTTCCCGCAGTCGCTGCTATACCGCCCGGCGTTGCTTGACTCTCTGCTTGGGTTTGGAGTTGTGGCCTCCACAGGCGCTACAATTGAACGCAGATTTTTTTTTTTTGGTCTTTGTATGTATGTTTTTGGCTGTGGTATTAAGCGCAAAATTGCAGGGAAAAGTCTTCGTCGAATATCATTGACTAAATGCATGTATTTATCAGATACAGATATGTATGTACCTATACTGCCGACCCCATCCCCATTGCGAATGCATCATCTTAAGCTATTGCATACATGAATTTGGGCTTAAGCGATTTGATGTGCGAAAAAAGTGAGACAAAATAGCAGGCGCTGAAAATATGACAAAAAAGGAGAAAATAGCCGGAAATCATAATTCCATTGTAGTCCATTGTATGTTGTAATGATTAAATACAGGAAGTTTGGAAATGTATGTAATGTTTTTTAAATTTTTTGTCAAGTAATCTATTTGTGTAATCTAGGCAATATCATTTCTTAGTGATGTAAATGCAGTATGTACATAGATGCTATCCCTAAACCGAAGCTTTGGGGAACTGATTTTTTGAAGCGGATCAAATATAAATTGGGATCTTTCAAACATTTCGCACCGCTGCGAAAAATGTGCTGTATTACTATCACCCACGCAGAGCCAATGCGGCGAGAATCACAGTTTTAACTGTACAGTTTTTTAGACAAGCTTACACTTGTTTAAATTGTCTCCTAATACGAATAACAGTTTTTCCAAAGTTTTCGATTTGCAGGAATAAATAAAAAATTCTCTGTTGGTTTTTTGTAAGTAAATTCTTAAGATAAAAATGGACGATGAAGTAGCAGCGTTTTCTCATTTGAAACAAATGGTTTCAGTTGTGCTTTGCATTCCAGTCGCCGCAGCAAATGTGGAAAGAATATTTTCCCAAATCTATTTCAAAAAAATAAGAAATAAACTAGAAATTCCAGCACTCTGGTATTTTGAGAATTACAGACTTCTTCTTCTTATTTCCCACTACAACCGTTTGTCGGTTTGGGCTGCGGCCTAAAAACTTCTCCAATTGCCTCTGCCCATGGGTGCGGAGTCGAAGGACCTTTCACCAGAGCGTCGTCATCGAAGCGTACAACATGTCCAAGGCAATCGCTGTACTAATTTTTATGCGCTGAACTATGTCCATGTCGTAAAAAAGTTCGTCATTCTCCTGCTGCTCCTATATCCGGCGTCTATGCGTCCAGGGCCGTAGATCTTGCGTATGATAATTCTGTCGAAAGCACCCAATGCCTTCTCATCTTTGATCGACATCGTTCATGTTTCTGCGATATATATATATATAGCTTTAAGACTTTAGGAGGTACTAAATTTGAGATATCGAATAAAATGTTCAAAAAAATTAACAAATCAATTTACGAAAAATAATGAAACTGAATTCCATTAAACAAAAATTTGTCTAAACAATTCATTTTATAAAGTCAATGTTTGTTTAGTTAAGTATAAATAATTTAAAATAACGTAATTTCATTTATAATTATAAATTTTTGTTACTTCTGTTAAATAAAATTAAGAAAACCTTAAATGGATGTCATAGTTTTTTGGTCGAAAATACATTTTTTACGGCAATTTATACTTTTTTGGAAAAATCTGACAACACTGCGAAGAGCAGAAATTGGCGACAAGCGCTACCGGGATGAAAGTAGGGTATAGAGACGAAAGTATTTTTAAGAAGAAGAGAACGGCAGAAGGATGTGGTTTCAGATTATGACAGGGAAAAAGGGGGGGAATTAAATTGGTTCAAGAACCGGACAAATATCTGTAAAGACACACATTCAGAGTACACTGGAGATATGGATAGTTTACTTAGACCAATGTATAGTTATGATGCTTTTGTCTCTTCAATCGATAGAGATAAATTGAGAATACCAATAACCCGATCTACAAATTACAAGACTCCTGAAGCTGATAAAATAACTACTCAATTGTTGAAAGAGGGCGGCCTGTATGCTCCAGCTTTTAAGTAGAATTTGGTCTGTTTCATATATGCCCGAAAATTGGAATTTCTTTATACTTTACCCATTCCACAAGAACAGGGATATTTCATTTTGGGCCATATACCCCCGAGATAATCGTTCTTAATCTGAATCCTTAAGCGGGGAACTCATTTCGTTATCAAACAATTATTTCTCCGACAAACTCCTAGGATAATGGGAACTACGTCTTTCCAACGAAAGCCTTTTTAAAGATGCATATTTGTGTTGAAGATAGTTGCTTCGAAATTCAACCTGGAAAACATTTGATGAGTCCTAAAATGAACGATGTTAGATTTTTTTTCCTGTTGGTTGGTGCTTCTGAAAGGAATATGAGTTACCCCTCGCCAAATTTTCTGAGGCGACCAACAGATTTCGGCGCTGTTCCATGATTAATGTCATTTCGTTCTAAATAAGCACCTAGTTCCCGTTTTTCTTTCTCAAATTTAAGTTCGTGTTGGTGTTTATTTCTATCATTGGCATCAGCAGATTTTTTTTGCTACCTATCAGGTATATGTTTTATGAGACTTGTATGCGCAGGTAGGTAAAAATTTATTTATTTTTTTCAAATAAAATATGAGAGTGGGCTAAAAAAATTAATCGCATTTCAAATCTTAAACATTTACAAAACTCAAAGAAAGTATGCCTTCATCAATGAAAATACTTAAATTAATTGCAGCTTACAAAGAGTGCACTTTATAGATCTTAAAAATGTTATACAATTCAAACAAAATAGTATTAAAAAAAAACCGCGGACACTTTGGGGCTATTGAGTTTCACAAAATCTTTAAATACATACTTATAGCCGCCTTACAAAGACTACTTGAAGGATCAGAAAATAAGGAAAATTAAGCCGCATTCACTGCTAAGTGTTTACTAAGTACGATGATATCGATGGCATGGAAGTGGATACCAACCAGTTTATCGAAGTAATAAAAAGGACGTGCCAGGACAATGCTCCGACAGCGAGTGTGTGGAGCTGTGCCATGTCGTACATCATTTTAAGCAGATTAACAGCGGCGCAGTGAGTTGTTATTGAATTAATTTGGAAAAGGAATTTCGTATTTGGTGTAAAATCAATTTTTATTACGATCATTGAAACATGTAGTTGGGCACATCTTCATGTGAGTATAAAGAACAATAAACCTCGCTTTTTCGGGCGCTAATTTATGTACATCTGTATGTATGTGCATAATTGAACGTTGAATAAAGCGTTTACTTGCATGGAATTGTGTTTGGATTAGGACACTTTCTACAGAAAATGGAGATAAGTATATCGATCTGTATATTTCAACTCACATCGACAGTAAGACATTTGGTAGCAGTCTTCGCAATAAAGCTTTGTTTCGTTACTTAATGTTAATCACTCGAACTAGTTTATCGACCTCATTCACGCTCCGGAACAATTTTCTTAAAATATTTTATTTTAATTTCATGCAAAAACGTTTGTTCATAACAACTGCATAAAACTTCACAATAAAACTTTCTCACGGTTTGAAAAAAACAATACTTCCAAGTAACTAAATAAAAAGTCAAAACTTTTGAAGATTAAAAAGAGCACATTTACAAATTCGAAGAGCTGCCAAAAAGATGAATGGCAAAGTAAGTGAATGAGTGCAGATAAAGGTAGAAATTAAAATGAATTTGCACCAACAAATAAATAATTATGCGCGCTAAATGATAATTCAAGGTCTTCTCGATTGGCGTTGTCGGCCACCTTTCATACGGCTGTGAATGCTAAAATGACGCATGTGGCAAGATAAATCCTGCAGAAGTGTGGCATCGCGACGTGTGTGTGTTGATATGTAGTCGGCCTGAATGTATGAACCAATATTTTTGTAAGTAAATAACTAAAGCTTTCGTGAGGTTACTGGTACCTTTTTAAAATGAAGTTCATATAACCGCATAGCATTCGTTGTTGCTGAAGTGGCGGCAACAAGTATGCAACACTATGTAACATTTTTATGCTGCAATGAGTGCTGTTGACTGCTGTTGCATTCAAAATGACATTTTGCCCTTAGGTGGGTGATTAAACAGTGCGATGGGTATTTTGCGTAGTATTACACGCTCAGTGGCTGGACACGCAACTGACAAGCGAGACTACTGTTAAACTGGTAGCTGCGTGGATATACATATATGTAAACATACGTATTTAGCTTGCTAGTAGGCAATCGAGAAGCTCACTTTCAGACGGACATCATATGTACAGCTTCAAACAATTGTGCATTCGTAATCTTTAAAACTAGTGATGTTTTACGGTATAGTCGAGATAGAATTTTAAATATACTTAGTTTATGTACAAGTACGGATATATGTATGTATATAAAATAAAGGCCCAAATTGCATATGAAAAGCAGAAATACTTCTACGAAAATTGAATCCCCTAGGTGGCGCTGGAATTGAGATTTTCAGAAATTAGAAATGTATCCTCCATATACGAAGAGAAATACTTCTACCAAAATAGATCCGCCAGGTGGTGCTGAAGTCGGGAGATTCAGAAAATTCATTTTATGATCCGATTTAAGAAAAATTAAATATGTAGATACAAAAAGCCTTAACTCGAGCTGTAAGTAAGTCCGCACATCATTTTAAGCAATAAAAAATTTAGTTAGTTACAGCACAACAACAAAAACAAATCGATGTAATAAAAAAAATCACACATACAAACATCAAAATTCTCTATGAAAAGAAATATTTTTGAAATTTTTTTTCTTGAAAAATTGTTCACATACAATTTTTTTTATACAAAAAATAGTTTTGGAAAATATGTCATCTAAAAAAGATTCAAAAAATAACAATTAAGTGTGGTATTATGTGGTGCACTCTGCAATAAATTGAGTTATGAATTTTGTTAACACCGATGTTGAGTAAAATAGGTAAATTACATATTTAAAAATTTTTTAATTTCTTTTAGAATTTTTTTGAGTATGCAGTTTTGTAGCAAATTAAATTTAAATATAATAAAGTGCAAGTTTTAAGCGATTGCAAAACTAGCGTTTTTTTTATTTTCTTTGAAGACGGTTTTGCGCATTTTCATCCATAAGAAAAAAATGTAAAAGGCCATAGCATAAAAAATATTCAAAATCAACGCAATTTTTCAGTAGTTTCAAAATTGCACTTTATTGTACTAAAATTTAATGGGCAAGAAAACTGCATACTCAAGACAATTCTAAAAAAATTAAAAAAAAAATTTAAATTTGTATGTAATGTACTCATTTTACTCAACTTCGGTGTAAAAAATTCATAACTCAAATTATTGTAGAGTGCACCCCGTAATACTATACCTTAATGTTGCGCAATACTCAGAGCTATCTTTGTGACTTTTTTTTTATTTTTTTTTTGAGATGGCATATTTTCAAAAACTAATTTTTTTTATCAAAAAATTTCTATGTGAAAGATTTTTCAAGAAAAAAAAATTTCAAAAATAATTTTTTTTTTTAATTTTTGGAAAACTATTAAATCGATTTGTTTTTGTTTTTGTGCTGTAAAATATTAATTAAGCTCAAATTTCATCTTTATTTATTATTTGTGTTTTTCCATCAACCCTAAAAATTTGAAACAAATCAAACACGTAAT
>NW_023458556.1:28476567-28478791 GCF_013731165.1 Rhagoletis pomonella
ACCGCTAAATAAGTTTCACTTCAATAAGGCTTCCATTCTAAAGTTGCTAGTTTTACAGAGCTTCCGCTATTCAAGAAGAAATTCTGATTCTTCGCTGTCTCACAAAATACATATTATGCTGATTACCGAACCACCATGCAAACCATAACGGAATGAAAGGTAAGCAAATACGATGGAATACGATTGCAGTTAGAAATTGGCAAATAAAAAGTCACACGCGGCGGGCCGCCTTACTGCGAGACATTGTGTCCAGCTCATTATCTTCTCGTTTGCTATTGTTGTAAATCTATGCAGCGGTGACTTGTTACACTTTCTAAAGAATTAACAGCTCAGCCGAAAATAAGCAAATAGGTGAATAAGTAACAAAGGACGACAATCGGCATAAGCAAATAGTGCCGCCTTCCTACTTATGCAGCCACTAACTAATAAGAAAGAATGCAGGACATATCAGTTCTTGTTGACCTGCTGGCACTCGCCATTCCTGCATCTTTTTTTTTGCAATTTCATAACAATTCACGCCTTAGGGTTTATGTCACTCTTTGTTTGGGAAGCACCTTATTTAGGTTCTACATTCTATATATTTCTTATTTGGCTTTGTGTGCCTCGGTGTCAATGTGTTAATCCTTTGTATTTTCAAAATTTTTTTTTGCAACAATTTTAAAGTAGCATGTAACCAATAAATTCAAATAATGAACTATGCCTATGCTACGCAATGAATAAAGAACAGCTAAGGCATCTCACCAACGAGCGCGCTTACATTGCTATATCCTGTGTCTTGTGCCTTCTGTCCATGTTGGTTTCCCTATTGTCCACTTGGCGCATGCTGGGTGTTGTAATATTTACAAATCGTATTTGCTGGCAATTGTCGAGTCGACATAATTTTTTTTTTATTCTTTTTGAATACCTGGCTGTTTTTCTTTCAACGTGTTATACCTTTGCAAAATATCCGCAAAGGAAACATTGAGTCAGTGGCAGCGGCGCTCGGCATGTGCCGATGGCGCAGACAATGTGGCACTACTACCGAAAGGTTATGTACTTCTTTTCTGTCTGTCCCCGCACAGCTGTTTTCTCAGCATTAACATCAATGTACTTATTTGAATGCTATTTAGTAGTTCATTCGGTAGTTTTGGCCTAGTTAGCGGCACACAGCAGCAGCTTTTAGCGCGAAAACTGTGGTTGTTCTGGGATCAAAGTCAATGCGACTGAATGATGCAATACATTTGTATTGATTGACAGGGGAGAGTATTTTATTAATCGATTTCCCGGCGATAATAAGACGCCACCAAACACATCAAATGACTAGTGAAAATATCTGTTTTTGAATCAAAGACACTTTATGTTAGCTTGTGCTTGAAAAATGCTGCAGTAATTAGGAAGTGAAAATGGCTGACTAGTACCCAGCTCGTTCTTGATCTCAGCTGCTACTTGTTTCCATATCCAAAGCGGTCCAGTGGATTGCTGAGTTAAGAAAACCTACCCACATACACCAATAGGTCCCACGTCTTCAAGATTATCAAACTCTGGAGCCCCGAGATATTTTAATCGTGTGTTTGATACAGCAGGACAATGGCATAAGATGTATTCTAGGGAGGGAGCGAGACTCCTTTGTTCCCGTAACCATGCATATCCTGCAAACTTCACTGACAGCGATCCCCATTTTGCTTGCGTGCGCTACCAATATGTTATGTCCTGTTAGGACACCTATCATGGTTCTGCAGTCTCTTCATGCCAGAGTTAGTATAAACCGGGTTTGTGTCCCGTTTTTCAGTATTCTTCCAGACTACACAGGTCTCATTTGTGTCCAGATTCATACACGGAAAATTCACATTCATTATTTAGCACAACTTAAAATATAGGATAGATTTAATCTTGATTGTACAAGGGAGCGTGGCACTTCCCGTATAAACGGAATTTTTCATACTGCATATCGCAGGAAATATTTGTGACAGAGTACTGGAACTTGGTATGGAGATATATAAAATCAATTATACACACATGGCTGCCACCTGTTTAAAAAAGCAAATTCAACTTGAATTAAGGGAATTATTTATTTCAAAAATATATTAAAAACTGAAAGTCAAGAGGCTTAAAAAAGTTCAACTTTAAAAATATTTTGAGAAGATTGCCATCTGTTTGAAAAGTCAAATTTAAATGAATTATTCGCAAGCTATCTGAGTAATTAAAAAAATGAGTGTCAAATAAAAGATTGTTAAGAGACCTTCAG
>NW_023458556.1:28478891-28481152 GCF_013731165.1 Rhagoletis pomonella
CTGAAGGTCTCTTAACAATCTTTTATTTGACACTCATTTTTTTAATTTCTCAGATAGCTGCGAATATTTCATTTAAATTTGACTTTTCAAACAGATGGCAATCTTCTCAAAATATTTTTAAAGTTGAACTTTTTTAAGCCTCTTGACATTCAGTTTTTAATATATTTTTGAAATAATTAATTCCCTTAATTCGAGTTGAATTTGCTTTTTTAAACAGGTGGCAGCCATGTGTATATAATTGATTTTATATATCTCCATACCAAGTTCCAGTACTCTGTCTCAAATATTTCCTGCGATATGCAGTATGAAAAATTCCGTTTATACGGGAAGTGCCACGCTCCCTTGTACAATCAAGATTAAATCTATCCTATATTTTAAGTTGTGCTAAATAATGAATGTGAATTTTCCGTATATGAATCTGGACACAAATGAGACCTGTGTAGTCTGGAAGAAGACTGGAAGAAGACTGAAAAACGGGACACAAACCCGGTTTATACTAACTCTGGCATGAAGAGACTGCAGAACCATGATAGGTGTCCTAACAGGACATAACATATTGGTAGCGCACGCAAGCAAAATGGGGATCGCTGTCAGTGAAGTTTGCAGGATATGCATGGTGACAAGAACAAGGGAGACCCTAGAAAACATCCAATGCCATTGTCCTGCTGTATCAAAAACACGATTAAAATATCTCGGAGCTCCAGAGTTTGATAATCTTGAAGACGTGGCATCTATTGGTTTATGTGGGTAGGTTTTCTTAACTCAGCAATCCACTGGGCCGCTTTGGATATGGAAACAAGTAGCAGCTGAGATCAAGAACGAGCTGGGTACTAGTCAGCCATTTTCACTTCCTAATTACTGCAGCATTTTTCAAGCACAAGCTAACATAATGTGTCTTTGATTCAAAAGAGATATTTTCACTAGTCGTTTGATGTGTTTGGTGGCGTCTTATCATCCCCTAGAAATCGATTAATAAAATACTCTCCCCTGTCAATCAATACAAATGTATTGCATCATTCGGCCGCATTGACTTTGATCCCAGAACAACCACAGTTTTCGCGCTAAAAGCGGCTGCTGTGTGCCGCTAACTAGGCCAAAACTACCGAATGAACTACTAAATAGCATTCAAATAAGTACATTGATGTTAAGGCAGAGAAAACAGCTGTGCGGGGACAGACAGAAAATAAGTACATATAACCTTTCGGTAGTAGTGCCACATTGTCTGCGCCATCGGCACATGCAGTGCGCCGCTGCCACTGACTCAATGTTTCCTTTGCGGATATTTTGCAAAGGTATAACACTTTGAAAGAAAAACAGCCAGGTATTCAAAAAGAATTAAAAAAAAAAATTATGTCGACTCGACAATTGCCAGCAAATACGATTTGTAAATATTACAACACCCAGCATGCGCCAAGTGGACAATAGGGAAAACAACATGGACAGAAGGCACAGGACACAGGATATAGCAATGTAAGCGCGCTCGTTGGTGAGACGCCTTAGCTGTGTTTTATTCATTGCGTAGCATAGGCATAGTTCATTATTTGAATTTATTGGTTACATGCTACTTTAAAATTGTTGCAAAAAAAAAATTTTGAAAATACAAAGGCTTAACACATTGCCACCGAGGCATACAAAGCCAATAAGAAATATGTAGAATGTAGGACCTAAATGAGGTGCTTTCCAAACAAAGAGTGACATAAATGCTAAGGCGTGAATTGTTATGAAATTTCAAAAAAAAAAGATGCAGGAATGGCGAGTGCCAGCGGGTCAACAAGAACTGAGGTTAAATGTTTGAGTGTGTGCGTGTGTGTTGATATGTCCTGCATTCTTTCTTTTTAGTTAGTGGCTGCATAAGTAGGAAGGCGGCACTATTTGCTTATGCCGATTGTCGTCCTTTGTTACTTATCCACCTATTTGCTTATTTTCGGCTGAGCTGTTAATTCTTTAGAAAGTGTAACAAGTCACCGCTGCATAGATTTGCAACAATAGCAAACGAGAAGATAATGAGCTGGACACAATGTCTCGCAATAAGGCGTCACGCCGCGTGTGACTTTTTATTTGCCGATTTCTAACTGCAATCGTATTCCATCGTATTTGATTTCCTTTCATTCCGTTATGGTTTGCATGGTGGTTCGGTAATCAGCATAATATGTATTTTGTGAGACAGCGAAGAATCAGAATTTCTTCTTGAATAGCGGAAGCTCTGTAAAACTGGCAACTTTAGAATGGAAGCCTTATTGAAGTGAAACTTATTTAGCGGT
>NW_023458556.1:28481252-28525480 GCF_013731165.1 Rhagoletis pomonella
CCGCGTAACTGACATTGGCTGCCAAAAATTGGATTTGCTCACACAAACTCTTGGATGAATCCTTATCCATTCGTCCTGAAATATACCAGCCAGAAATGCGATTGTTTTATAAAAAAGAGAACCATTTTGAAATATGAGGGTTTTTACGCTGTAGAAAATAATTTCTACAGCTTAACATACGTTGTTTTACATCTTATTATATGTATGTATCACAATGTGCATGTCAGTCGAAAGAGGTTTAAAAAGGTTGCCAACTGTTTAGAAAGTTAAGTAGAAACTATTCAATAATTTCAACGAAGTATTACAATGGGGGTATCAAGCGAAATGGTTTTGAAAGGGCTTCGATTCTAAAGTACATGTAAGGGAGTTGTCCCCTGTTTTAATCTATATAGTTATATTTGAATTCAGGGTGTAAGATAATTGAAAAAGTATCACAAGAGAGAGGTTCAAGAAAGTTTTAATTTGAAAGTATTTTGAAGATGGTTAAACAAATTTTAAATCTTCTGTTTTTGGCATTGTTTGACAATGTTGAGTTAACTCTTCGCTGTGAAATGGCCCTTAGCATTTCACATAAAGTCTTATCGGCGATTCCGTACGAAAGCCAGAACCAACTGATTTTACAGTGTCAGCTGGGCTTGAGACCTGGGAAATTCCCCATTAACCACATTTCTACAGTGCGTCAAATCATTGCCATCGTCTGCCTGAAAGCGAGGGACGTCAGGCTTCAAGCAGTAATACCAAAAATAATGTAAGCCTAGAAAGCAAGCGAGGAATCAGTACTAATTAAGGCTCGGTAGGCAATTGAAAAGCTGAGCGCTTTCTCGGCGAACAAAACTTACGCTCTCAAAAATCTCGCATCATGCCCGGCCTTTTATATGGCGCATAACCTTAACCCATGTGAAAGAAAAAGGTTGTAAAGGCCTCCGAGTGAACTACTTTATTAAAGATTTATGTGCCTTTTTGCTTAGGCGAAGGACACAGAAGAAGATAGGATGACAAAAATACAGCGCTTGCGCTTGCTTTGACATATCGATCATATGGATGACTTTGCTCCGACAAAACAAATTTCGACTCGGCACACTTGGGTGAAAAACGAAAGTAAGTAAAATCATCCGAGAAAGCTACGAAGGAATCAAATGCAGAAACACCTTGCTACATTTGAGATGAATAACTGGCGCTACTTCGCGCAGGAGAGATGCAATTGGCGAAGTTTTGTGGCCTCAGCCTCGAAAAACGATTGTAGCGTCCAATAGGAGGAAGAAAAATA
This sequence comes from Rhagoletis pomonella, assembly GCF_013731165.1. Classification (NCBI taxonomy): domain Eukaryota; kingdom Metazoa; phylum Arthropoda; class Insecta; order Diptera; family Tephritidae; genus Rhagoletis; species Rhagoletis pomonella. The sequence continues at coordinate 28,482,520 of NW_023458556.1, forward strand.
AACTACCAGTTATTTAATTGAATTGCGTGGATATTTCTAGGAGTAAGGCATTGGTTAAAATAGAAAGAAACAGATTTTAAAATATTAGAGCAACGTGTGAAAATATGGAATGAATAAATGGGATCAGTACTACAAGCGTTTATTTCAATTTACTTTATTGTGGATTTAACTATAATAAGAAGGCACTCAGTAATCAGTTTAACTGCGTTAATTTTCTTGGAAAATCCCATTAAAATTTTATGCCAAAGAATTTTTAAACTGAATAAACCTTTTGTTGTATAAAAAATTCATAAAACTTAAATGCTATCCTACTCATACATAATTTGCTTAAACACAGAACAAAGCAAACAAAATCTTATATAAATGATACACCTGACTGCAACACAAAGCGATGAATAACATATTTGAGCGAGTGTGAAAATATCAATTAAGTACATAATTAATAGCATTTTAATAATAGCGTAACGTTGCGCACACACTCTTGGCGTAAAGGATACGTGCAGGATATGCGCAACAAAGGCGCATACTGCCTTTCGCCGACAACAATAGACGCAGGATTAATACGAAAAGTGAAAGTCAAGTTGTAGCGGTTGTGAAAACAAGGATATTCAGCGGCAAATATGATTTGCGGTTGAGCTACGAAACAAGGACACTGCGCTGCACTTGTTCGCATGGCGGCGAAAGGCTTTGAAGTGCTGCTATTGATATCTGCTAAAAAGTGATAGAATTGAAAGAAAGTGCATCTATAGCTGCAAGTGTTTGTGTGTGTGTGCGTTCGTATTGCCGGCTTTGTTTGCCACAAAAGGTGTTAAATGGGGCGTACTAATGAGATTTCGGTTTAGGTGCGCATTTTTTGTTGGGCGCATGCGTGAAAATTTTTTTTTTTTTTAATACTTTATTGAAAGTTGATAAAAAACGAGCTATGGAAAAAAGAAACGAAAGCAATGAAAATTACTTGCTCTACAAGAGCTCTACAATAAATAATGACTTAATTTGATTACAAGCGTTCAAAATTTATTTACGAGAGCTGCGTGTTGCACTTGCAACAGATTCTTAGTAGGCATACATATTTACCAAAAAAAAAAACAGCAGGTAGTGTGAGTTGATTTACCTGTAAAAATTACAACAATATCTACATGCATACGTACATGTAAAAAAAAAACTTTGGTGACATACTTTTCGCGCCGCTCTTTCAGCTCGACGACATCGTAGTTGACTTTTGAATTATGAGTGCAATCATAAATAATCTCTTATGAGCCGCATATAATCATAAGAAACCACTACAAATATGTAGCAATGAACTATACGCACCAGCACGCACGTTGATTTTGCGCTTGGGTTGGTATAGCTTCTTTCGTTGATGCTTTAATCCGCTGGTCCATGCGTTGCTTTTAAATATGCAACTGCATACAATTTATGATCCATTACAATCCGCCCAATTAAAAGTTAATTTATGAAATTGTCTTTCTTATAGCCAATTCATTAATTATACCAATTTTCCACTGTATAGCCCAATAAATATTGTCAAAGTTAACGACGCAGATGCTTGAGCTGCAATACTCTAAAAGGATATGCAAAAATTTTGCCCCCCAATCTTTTGCTGAGCTGCGTATTTTTTGAACATTAATCAAATGAATGCGCTTCAATGCCTTTTCCATGCGCCCGGTAATGCTAATTGGCCAGGCTTTTAGGTCAAATACATTTCGCTAACGAATTTCACTAACAAAATATCAAATGCCATTGAATTTTATTGCAATTAAATAATTCAATCACTAACAAGTACATACATATGTATGTATGTAGGCATGAGTGAGCGCAAGCCGCATTAGCATAACGACAATCATAAGCAAAAATGTCAATTAAGAATCACAGAAGCCACAAGCCATTGATTTGCAAAGGCACAAAATGCGCCAATTCCGGCCAGCTTAGCTCTACATATACATACATACAAAAAACATATTCTGATGCTCAGACGATTCAATCTCCACTCAAAAGTGCTTACATATTTCCATATTTTGTATATTAACGATGTCGTCAAGTTGCTTCATACTGCGTATGCAAGATGTATTCACTCACATATTCTCATAAGCATTACAAATACATACATACATTTTCATTCATACAAATCTACCTTTACGCTTCAAAACTTCAACTCTATATGCGAACCAAGCAAAACCCAGCAAAAGCCAGCAAAACCAAACCGTCGTACCACCCGCTCTGACATTTATGATGATTTGTTGTTACTTAAATACTCTCAACTTACGCTTAACAACAAGAAGATGGTTTTAAAGTTCTGCATTATGTGCTTTTCAACAACATTTAACTGTTTGTATGACTGCCGACATCATTTCATACTTATTTATGTATGCATATAAATACATACATACGACGATTATATATATTTCTTTGCATGTTCACTTGCTGTTCTACATACATATATATATATTGTTGGAGATCATTTGATTCTCCATTTCTTCCGGCCTGCGTTATGCCCAGACAGCTCGCTTACTACGCTACGGTTGGTTTCATTCAGTGACAGTGATTGTGATGGACAATAGTTAAATGAGACATCACTGATTGGGGGACGATGAATTGCACTGAGAGAAAATATTTATTGTTTTATTGCAAACCACGAATTTAACAGCTTTTTATGAGGAGCTAATATTATCTAAAAAATTCAATTCAATTCAAAAGCGATTTTTTTCATTTTTTTCTCATTGATGCCGAAATGCTCCCTGAGTATCTAGATTTTATAGAAAATACAAGATTGGCATCGTCGCAATCCAGAAAATGCGAAGGACGAGAGATTGGCTGCTAGACTTGTGGAAAAAGGTTCGAAGGTTCGAAGTTAAGAAACTGCACTCACAACGGATAGAAGGAATTTCCAGGGACCGAACAAAACAGTTATTGATGAACACTGCCATTGAAAAGTTCACTATGAAGGAAATGTTCTACAACTAAGTGATACATACCAATCGATTTATTTTTTCACCGAGAATCAAATTTGAAAATAAATTTTTGTTTGTAATTTTTATGCGGAATTAAAAAAATAACAGTTATTTTTGATTTTTTTTTATAAACCCAAAATAACAATTATTTCTGATTTTTATCTAAATAATCTGTAAATAACAGTTATTTTTGTATTATATGTTCTTAGATAACAGTAATTGAAGATTTTTATTCATAAAAGTCATCAATAAAAATCAGTCACCGACTTTTGTTTTTTAAGTCATACGTATAAAAGTCTTTATAATTTTTCGCAGTTAAGAATATGCTGCGGAACCAAAGTTTACTACGACTTATTTATACAAATGACTTTTATAAGTATGATTTTAGAAATAAAAGTCAGTGACTGATTTATGTTGATGACTTTTACAAATAAAAGTCTTCAATAGCTATTATTTAAGATATATCTATCATTTAAAAATCAAAACTAACTGTTATTTGCAGATTATTTAGATAAAAATCAAAAATAATTGTTATTTTGGTTTTATAAAATAAAAATCTGAAAAAACTGTTATTTAAGGAGTAATCAAATAAAAGCCAAAAAATAATTGTTAAAAAGCGATTTTTTTAATAAAAGTTGTAACTGTTACGGTCTCTGAAAATTTCGATCTCTTGATCGTTAACTCTGCTAAAAAAGCCAACACCTTTTGCACCATGATAAAAATAGCAATGGGATTATACCTTCCAATCACATTACATAGCTGCGGAAGATGTGACGAGAGCAATGAAAAGCTTTCCAAATAGTTTGAAGGAGTGGGCTAGTATTTGCAAAGGTGCAGATGAAAATATGGTGACACGGGTAATGCGTTGGATAAAGGAAAAACAAGACCCATGTATAGGGATGAAGCTTACGTTCTTCTACTTGAACAAAACGAGGCGCGAACGGAAACAATGCGGCTTAAAAAACAAAGCCAGCAGACCGATGATATTCCAGCTGGTCTGTTCAAGGCAGGTGGCACATAACTGGTTGGCGACCTGTTATGCGAATATTGGTCTGACGAATACATTTTTATAGATTGGCATCTCAGTGTATTTTGCTGAATTCACAAGTAACATATTATTATGGTATACGCCCTCTCAAAGTGGCGTATAAGGTTCTTTCAACAATACTATACGACTGAAGACTTTCAGTAACCAACTGAGTAGCTGCAGAACTAAAAGCTTCACCACAGCCCAGATTTCCAAAGTGCATCAAATACTGAGAAAGACCCAAGACAATCAAATCGAAACACATTGTCTTTTTGTCGACATTAAAATCGTTTTTGACAGGAAAAAGGGCAGCTACCGCGGCTATGTTCCAATCCCATAAATCTATGAGGAGTGACGTTGAGTGCAACATTCTTCTTCTTTTTCTTATAGATAAGGCGACAAAATATCTTGCAAATATTTCAAATTGTTGCTGGAAAGCGTAATCCGTCCTGCCCATCTGCATCACGAAGTTGCTGGCGGACACGGTTGACATTGATTTCGTTGGTTATGACGCCAGAGCCGTCAGCGGAACAGTTTCTAGCTCAGAGAAGGAGACAAAACAGGTTGTTCTAGTGGTAAACGAGGAAGACAAAGCACCTGCTGGCAATACAGAAAGGGCCTTCGCTTTTGGGGCAAACTTCAGAGTTGGAAGTTACAATTTAAATGTATCCTAGAAGGATAGTTCCTCTTTAGGTTCGGTACGCAATAGAAAAGCAGAATCCTTTCCCGGTGAAGAATAAAAGAAACCCTCTTCACAATGTTCGCCACTTTATGTAGCGCAAAAACGCGGACGATGTCGAGAAAAGCTAAGCTAGCTTGGGCATGTATATCGATGCTACAGTGAACAGATCCTTTGACTAGCCACCGAAGGGTGGATGCCCAAAGCAAGGACGGCCCAAATACATTGGAAGGACTAAGTACAGAGAGACCGGCCTGTTTTGCTTAATTGGTCTCGGCTCAAATCGATGAACGATTTTTTAGCCAAATAATAAGCAGATAGGAGCTAAGAAACCATCAAAAATAATCTTATTTTTAACCGAGTTCAAAAACAAGACAAGGTTATCAATTCGTCGGAATATATTTTTTTTATGTATGTTACCGCATAATTTTGGACCACGTTAACCCATTTCTATAATTCTTTTTCTTTTTAAGGAAAGGTGGTACCTCAAGGGTACTCCCGAACTAATTTAACGATAAATTTAAATTTTTATATATGGGAATGGAAGTCGGTTTTGTTTTTGGCTTAAAAATTACTTGTTTTATTTAGAATTTTGTGTAGGTTTCTATCGAAATTTTTAAAGGTATTTTTTTGCATTTATTTTAAGTTCTTTTATAATATAAAATTGCATAAACTTACCACACTTGGAACAATCATACTGCATTGAAATTGCCACATTTCACAAATTTGTTTAAGCATTTTTACCTGTAAGGAAAAAAAAAATTATTAATTATACGCCAATGTGTCACTACTATTTACATATATGTATGCAAATAAAGTTTGGAAACTCAATCAAATACAACAAATAAGTTCTCCATCCCAAAGGCTTTAAATACAGTTTCATTTATTTTGCTATCTTCGTTTAATCTGAAAATATTTGATGTTGCCTCTTTTTTTTCAAAATAGAAAATAGTGCGCGTCGTTATAAAAGTAAAGGAAAACACTTGGTGGTTTTTATGATAAATCGTCACCAACTGGTAAAAAGTTTGTCTACTATTTCAAAAAATCAGCTATATTCACTTCTAAAGCAGAAAAACTTATAGATTTTTTTTTCAGTGTCGGCCAACTTCATTCGATTGTGACTCGCCGTTATGTCTTCATTACAATTTTCATCCGCCCGCCTTGTTGGCTTTCTTGTGCCAACGCTGCCAGATCATCTCAAGAGGCATAGCCATGCCAAGGCATGTCCGCCCCTGCCCTCGCGCCTTGCATATTATTTTTATTTATGAATGTCATTCAATTCATTATTTTTGACTTAAGCGGGAAATGATCACATTCACAACACAGAAAAATATCGATGCCACCACAACGGCGGGCAATAAGTTTGCATTGCTTTGCGTTATGCGTCTCAGTTGCACAGAGTTGCTGCTTAGCGCGTTTTTAAAGTTTTTTTTAATTTTTTTTTTGGTGAGGGGGGTCAAACCGATGCAGGATAGCCAGTTGGAGTCTGGTTGGTGAGTTTACTTATTTAGCAAAGTGTTGCTGCATGCAGTGGTGTGTGTGTGTGTGTGTGCCTCAGCAAACATTTGCATTGTGTCAACCAACGCTGGCAATGCGTTCGCGGCAACAAGTTTTGCAAGGCCTACCTACGCATTGCTTATGAGTTATCCGGTGTTGTGGCACCGATTTGTGTAGCTGTAGCAAGCACTTGTGCCAGCTACGTACATACATATTTATGTTGCAAGCTCATTGTAGTGCTTGTTTGCAACAAATGCCAGAATCTTCACATCTCTGCTAGCTCGCTCTTCTTTCTCCACTCGTTGGGTCCTTGCAACATTTGCAAGTAATTGGATTTGTAATTCGATTTATGCATCCGTATTTGCTTTTGTCTTCCGCCTGCATACTGCATACTTGCCCCACAAGCCCATTACATCTGTTGCACAGCCACGTAATGATGCAGACAGAATCCAGAGTAGAGCTGGTCATTGTTTATGCGCTCACATTGTGGTTGCCTTTGTTGTTGTTGTTGTTTCGCAGTTATTATGATTAAAAACTAAATGAAGCTGTTTTTTGTTTGGCTTTCAGCGCTTTCCCAGCCTTTAAATATACGCACATACATACATATGTGGCTAAATATTTAAGCCTCAAAATTTTGTTGTTTTAACTGTAGCGCAGCTACTTCTGATGAGCTGCACATTTCGGTGCTTGCGCCCCACTGTGGGTGCATTAATGTTAATGTGGACATCCACTTGATTTGCAATCATTCGTTGGCAGGGGGTACTCATTTTCATGCAAAAAATGCATATATTCCCCACTTACAGACATAAAGGCTTTCATGCACTCACACACACACATACACACACATACCCACACTGGCCGTGTAAGTCCTCAAAAGTGCAGACTCGTTTACATCTTGTAGCAATGGTGGGTAGGTGGTTTGATGATTTCTTATGCCACCGTAAATTGGTTGCGACATATTGTGGCCATAAAAATGCAATTAATGAATTTTTATGACAATCAGGGTTGCCATTGTGCTGCTAAATTATGCTGATTGGCTGTAAATGTTTGCCACTGCTGGTAATTTTATATGCATTTAAACATTTACGAACTGGTTATGTGCATGTAAATAATATTTGGGGAGCCTAAACTGTACATCTTACATGCATACCTAGTACAATATATTTAGTACATGTATTTGTGAAGCAGTCCTTTTATTGAATAAACTCAAGTAAAGGTGATCAACTTAATTGCCTTATTATTGAAGTAAATTAGTCTGGATTGATTTCTTAATTATATTTTACTGACGAATGGATAAGCCATATCAAGGGAGCCTACTACTAATCGCATTTATGCGCATTACCTTTTCATTGCGAGAACGATCAGAAAAGTGAAGATTGGGGATAAGTGTAACGGTGTTTTAAAGCTTGTGAGACGGAAAATTCATGAAAAAGTTTCGGTGTATAAAAAATTAACCTTGACCTTTGAAATGACATCCTAAATAAAAGGTCTAATTTTTGTTCCTTATTTGACCTGAAAACAGTATGCAATGAATTTTTCAAAAACTTTTGAACACATCGATGGCTGAGTGGAAGATCGACCTATCTCGGCAGCCAGTTCGAAAACATTCTATCTCAAAAAACTTTTCAAGAACGCCCTATTTCAGAATTCGTTTCAAAACGCCCTATCTCAGCTGCCGATTCAAAAACGCCCTATATCAGCATATTTTCAATACATTTTGAAGTGAGATAGGGCGTTTTTGGCCCGAATTTTGAGATAGGGTGTTTTTCAATAAAATTCTGAAATAGGGCGTTCTTGAAAAGTTTTTTGAGATAGAGCGTTTTCGAACTGGCTGCCGAGATAGGTCGATCTTCCACTCAGCCATCGACATACACTGCCGAAACAAAGTATTGGCGGAGCAAATTTTTCACAATATATACAAAAACTTCCATTCTAATATTTTTCCGCTAATTTCGTATAAAAATATAGTTCATTCTACAACAAAAAACATAAAAATATAAAATTCAGCAAATTTTCATGAATATTTTCAACGTTTTAATCAGATTTTTTAGAATTTTTCGGGGTATGCAGATTTGGAACCCAATCAATGTTATTGTAATAAAGTGCAAGTTTTAAGTAGCTAGGAATTACCGTTGATTTTTGGCAATTTTTTTCACGCAGTCTCTTCCATAAACACATTTTTTTTTCGAAAATACTTTATATGGAAAAAATGCAAAACACCTTCTACAAAAAAAATTCTCAATTATCAACGCGATTTTTGACCAACTTCGAGCTTGCATTTTTTACTAGAATTTAATGGGCTGCAAAAAAAAGTTGAAAATTTTGATGAAAATTTGTTGAATTTTCGCGAGTTTTGCACAAAGTTTAGGAATTTAATTTTTATGTTTTTTGTTGTTGAATAAACCACAGTTTTATATAAAATTCGCGAAAAAATATTAGAATAAAAATTTTTGCATATATTGTGAAAAGTTTTCTGTGCCCATACTTTGTTCCGGCGGTGTACATATTTTTCCATTTCCATGGTATTTAGAATCGAAAAATGAATTTTAAATATTTTTTAAGTTCATTAGATGCTGTGTTTATGTAAAAAGTAAACACAAAACAAGCAACAAAGCCACACCAAATTTCAAAAATAAAATTTCTGTACTTTTTTTTTTTAGAATACAGTAAAACCCACTTAAGTACCTCACGAAAATGGCAGCGCTTTGAGGTACTTAGGCGGGTTGGGTACTTAAAAGAACCCCGATGTGGGTACTTAAGCGAACATAATTATTGATGAATTTACATCTTCTTGTTAACTGACATAAATATGAAAATACTTGACTAACACTTGAACTTTTTTAATGAAGTATATATAGGTTATAACCAAGATCGCAGCATTATCTAAACGCATAAAAAAATAAAGAAAAAACATTATAAAAAAAAATACATATATATAATGCAATAGTATGCCATTTTTACATATTATTTTGTACCAAATGCAAAATGATAATGCTTGCTACTTATTTTTATATATTAATTTTTAAGATTTTTCATTCAATTAAAATTCAGTTCATTCCCTAACAAATACCAAGTTAACCTAAGCTTAAGATTTTGTAGAGCACTTAAAAAAAATCATAAAAATTTCAAACTTGTTTTTCAGACGTGTTTTTTGAGTATACAATTTTATAGCCCATTCAATTTTAGTATAATAATGTGCAAGTTTCAAGTAGCTAAAAATTACCGTTAATTTTTTAGAATTTTTTACCGAAGGTGTGTAGGGCTGCCACTGAATTTCTAAATGTTTAAATATTTTAAGGCATTTTTAAAAGCGCATGCAGAGCCCCTGATAGCCAAGCTGGGTTAGCGTTGACCATGGCTGGAAATGCCAGCAAGTTATCACTTCATTAAAATCAGCGACGAGAAATTTAAAAATTGTTTAAGAAATTCATATCTATTTAAGAATGAGCGAATCGCTTTTAAACACAAGCGCCTGTGTTTGTTCACTGCACTTGCTTTGCTCGACCCCACTTTTTGTTTGAATGTGCTTTAAGGCTGACATCAACGCCATCCAAGGAATTCGATATACGAGGCAAGCGAAGGAAAGCGTTGAACCTTGAGAAGCCTCCTTCAACTGCCGTGTAAAGGAGAGAATATTCGTTATTGGAGTTGCGCTGGGAGAGAGATTCACGCCCGGAGGGAAGAAAAGGATGAGGTGACTAACTTTGTAGGGAAACACATGATAACGAACTGAGATTGATCCATCCCGCCGGGAACGAAAATATTGTAGCTTCCCGATTAGGACCACTACCTTGTTACAACCAACCAAGTAAAACGAAAAATGTGCTTCGAGTAATACATGGAAAGCTTAACGTCGAAAATATGCTATCACAACAACAAGTGCTACTTTGGACTTAAAAGGGAATTCAGAAGTAGTGTCCCCTCTGGACGAGCGAAAACCACTCTATAAATCAGGCATAATGCCCGTGCAGGTGCATGGCGCAGAACCGTGGACAATGGCAACTTGCGGTGAGGCGGCTCTTGGAGTTATCGAAAAAAAAATTTTGTGTACGATTTAAGGGCCTTTGCGCATAGGCGACGGCAAATATACCAAACTATGGAACGATGAGACTTTGACAACACAGATATAGTACAGCGAATGAAAACCCGGCGTATGGCCCCGCTCGGTCATGTCGTACGAATGAACACAAACACTCCACACCTGAAAGAGGAAGAGGAAGGACTACGCTGCTATTGAAATACTTGTTGGAGAAAGGCTTCGCTTCACTTGGCACTTTCAATTGGCGTTAGTTGCCAGAGAGAAACGACTGGCGTGCTCTGTTGGACTCGGCGGTTACAAGCCCATACACAAAAAAGAAAATGTTTCATACATATAAAATTTTTCAAACTTGGAATGCTTTCGTTGAATTTGTTTTGATTTTCCACGCAATGCGGATGAAAACAATAATTAAACCATACATTTTGTTTTTTATCTATCACAACACAATTTTAAACAGGCGGCGATATTTTCATTTGTATTTATCAACGCTTACGCCCACACATAAATTTAAGGTATAATATTTTAAAGAAAGGATATTGCGCCTTGTGAAAATATTTATTGCTTTATCGAGTCCTTTGCGCTGCGCTCTTTCCAGCTAAATAAAGCAATTTCTCAACTTTTCGACGGCAATTACTGTGGCCGCAAACAGCGTTGATAAAAATCTTAATGAGCGTATTTTGATATTAGTTAGAGGGGGCAACTACTTATGTGCGGCTAGAAATTTTACTTTTACTTTCTTATTTTGAAGTTGATTTAACAATTTTTGGAAACTCAGCTTACCAAAAGAAAAGGCACAGCGGGCGAAGAGACAGTCTGGCAGCAGTAGCAGCACTGAAAGTGATATTTTAGCTGGAGTTTATTGGTCAAATAGCTGGCACGCCCACTACGAGTTGTAGAAAATTTTAGAAACACGCTTTAGCGTTTGATTTTTTTTTATTTCCTAGAAAGTGCTAAAGAGTTGCGCGTTGCCACTGAGGCACGTATTTCATTAGAATCCTCTTTGTGTTTTCAAATGAACGCCTGCAAATGGCGCGAATGTGAAAATTCATCGACAAGCAATTAGTTGCCAGCAAGTGGTTATGAGTTCCAAGAGTTTGCGCATCATAATCGCACGTTGTAAAGAAATATATGTAATAAAAAATTGTTGTTTACTGATGGCGTGTTTCATAGCACATATACATACATAAAGGAGAAGAAGAAGAAGCACATGCATTGCGTGGCAGGACCTGTTACGGGGCGTTGCATGTCTCAGCGCGGCGGCGCTGGTTGTTTCCTTGAAGGCGCTCAACAAGTGCATGAACGTGCCACTTTTGATGTTACCCGCGCAGGTAGCTCGTTTTTTTTACATTTTTGGAAAATTTATTTTGTGCTGGTGCTAACAATCCTTCAGCGCCTTGCGGACTTGTTAGCGGCAACCACAAGTGCATGTGTACACAAACTTGGCTAGACTAAGTAAACATTTTTTATGTAGGTATGATTTTCCATTTTTGTTACTAGCACAACTTCGCTTTCTATACGAATGGGTTAATCGAAGTTGTGCAACGTTGCCGGCAACATAGGTCAATTGAGCTGTTAAGTGATGCTAGATTTCGCACCTTATTAAGTGCCAATTCATGGCATGTAAGCTGAGTGGGTTAAGAAAAAATCATTTTTTTGTTTTTTCTTAAGATTTTCAGTTAATTTTTGACCTAATAAATTCATCAATTCAGGCATTTTCAGCAGCAAATTCTCGTTTCACGCCACGCGGCACTTCAAAGCAAATACAAAAGACTTAAGCCACCAACTCGCCCAACTCGCTGAGGCGCCAATTGTTCGTCGTTACTTTGCTATTTTTGCTGTGCAACGCGTCGTCTGTAGAAACATAAATAATAAACAATATTTAACTTTTTAACCTGTTGGTCAGCAGCAGCAGCAGCAGCAGCAGCGTCAGCGTCGCTCACTGTCGGCTTATATCAAAAAGTGTCGTGCCAAAGCATAATCCGCTTATTATTAGTAAATGTCCCAGCGGCGATAAGTTGTCAGTGTGTGGAAACACGTAGTTGCCACGACTTGTCATCATCACTGTCGTCCCATAGTCAAGTCATTCAGTGAATCGTCCAGCTAGCAACTAGCCAGTATGGCAGTTAAAGTACACCAGTAAATGATGATATTGTTGTTGGCAAAGTAGCCAATAACCACCATCAGCAACACTACAAAGACCGCAATCACCACATTCACATACATACATATGTGCATATGTAGCAACAGGCATCATCATCATCGTCGCCTCAACTGCACCGCGCACGTCAACAAAATCACTCAACGTTCGATGGCTGTGACATGACACAGCTACTTAATCGCTTCTTGCAATCGTGTGTGCGAAAGGCTATTGCAGTGCCTCAGGTAAATGATTGCAAAAACTGTAGCATTTTTGCACATACAAATTTTACTTGTGTCAAAAATTATAATTTTCAATGCATTTTTCTACTTCTTTTATTTACATTTCTATTCTCCCACTTGTGTGGATGGCAACCAGCTCTGCGGAAGCTATGAATTTGCAGCTGCACACATTTTAGCAAATAAGCAATTGTCACAAAATTTAGCAAATAAGCTGAATAATAACATTTTTTTTGAACTGTCAACACTCAATGCCTTCGAAAAATTCAATGAAAATAATTTTTGCTTGAATTTTTATTATTATTATTCTTGGCTAAAAAAGGATGGCATTGTAAGCAAGCGAACTGCTTTGAATAATTGAATGTCATGACAGTGAAAGCAATTGTTAGCTGGGCTGCTAATTTTACCAAAAATTTTTGATTCCGTATTGAATGAATAAAAGAATCTTTGGTATTTGTGAAAGGAGTTTTCTTTATTTTTGGACAAGAGTATGGATTTGTCAGAGGATCGGTAAAACTTTAGAGCTAGGGCCATAATCATTGTGAGTTTTATAAAAAATATTAATACTTAGTCGTTTTTTTATGATTTTAAATAAAAAAATTTTTGAGTTTTATTCTACTGTTCGGAAATAAAAATTACTAATAAACCCGCATGGCGTTAAAACGCCAAAACTGTATTTTAACCTTTTGAAAAGGTGGCAACCCTCCTAAATATGGTTCATAAATAAAAATTTTTCAAACCCATTTCGATTGATGCTCATCTTTTAATAATTAATTTAAATTGTTAATAATTTGATTTTAACTTTTAAACCACGTGGAAGCGCTCTTCAAGTACTTCAAAAATATTCTAAAGCTAACCAAACTCGACTCTCCCAACAGGTGGCAACCCTCTGCAAAAGTATTTCCAAACTAAGGCCCTCTTAAATCTCCTTCGTCTGACATTGTAATACATATTTCAATTAACTGATGAAATAAGTTGAATTTGTTTTTTTGAACAAGTGGCAATCCACCTAAAAATAATTCAGAAATAAAGCCTTTTCACACACATTTCGACTGATCCCCATATTTCAAAAATTCATTTAACTTATTTACTAGAGTGAATTTAACTTTTTTAAACAGGTGGCAGCCCTTTTCAATTCCTCAACAAAATTCTAACAAAAGTTTTTATACACTCTTTCGTTTTAAACCCATATTTTAATATTTCATATAACTTGCGTATAAGTTAAATAAATTCGACTTTCCGAACAGGTGGCAACCCTATCCAAACTAAAGCATACTAAATTTCTTTCTGTTCTTCTCGTCTGACACCCAGATTGGTGATACATATTCCAAATACCTAATAACCTTAATTTAATTTGAACTTAATTTTTTAAACAGGTGGCAACCCCCCTAAATGTAGTTAGATGCCCATATTATAATAATTTATTTGATATTTAACTTCTTAAATAATTTAAATTTTTGCAGCTCGAGCCCCTAAGCTTGACACGTTATTTTTAAAAATCGAATGAACGGTGCGAATCTAATGGCATTGGTTGTTCGATAATTTGAATTAATTATTTTAACAGGTGGCTACTCTTTTCGAAAAAGTTAAACTTTATGGCACATCTACAGGCCAAGCCCTTTAATTTACACCTCTTTAAAAAAAATATCTAACTAATTTTTCGAGTATTTTTTTTTTATTATGTGAATTGTTATTTTTTAGCTGAGAATAATAATTATTTTTTCATCGAAAGGAATCACTGTTTTTTAATTTTAATTTAATTCTTGTGGTCATTATATTTTAGATTTAATTTTTTGATCAAAAATAAATTTTAATTTATTTTTTTTCCTGCAGATCGAAATGCTCAGTACGTCACCATACTTTTTCTGCAAAAAAAAGAAACGAAAAATAAATTTTATTTTCGATCAAAAAATTAAACCTAAAAAACAATGATCATAAGATTATAAAATAATACAAAAAAAATAGTGACTAATTCTTTTGCAGAAAATGTAGTGTGGCGTTGTGAGTTTTTCGATCTGCAGGGAAAAAAAACAAAAAATTCAACTCAAAAATTAATTTTTGTGTCTGAGAGATAAAATAACGCTCAAAAAATAAGTTTTATATTCGATAAAAAAATATAACTTAATACATAATTCTCATCAATTTTCTCTCTGAAAATGTACACGTATTTTCTTAGCTTTTATACACCTTCCTATAACAAACTTACACCCTAAAATCAAACATGCCAAACCCTTTTCGGTTTTCTTCCTGCGCACCAACGCACCACACCCTGTTATCATAACCCCAAGTTGTATCAAAAATATAGAGAAACAAAAACACAGACTAATTCTATCACTCAAATATCTATATGTATGTGCTCAAACTGATAATGGACACGGTCGCGGGTGGTGGTGCAATGTTGCGTGTGCCAAAAACATCTGCTTGCCACGCATGCGCCCCTATTTATCCCTCAGTAAATGCGTACATACATAAATACATTGAACACACAAGCCTCTAAAAACGTACTATAGGTGCATGCGTAACATAAATGAGTGTGTATGTACATGCATGCGTACTTATGCGCTCTGCTGTTGGCGCACAGGAACCACACATTTAGTTCCTCATTTCCTGCATTTGTATGCGCGAAACGACGCGGTGGTTATATAAAACTTCTTCCTTTTGCCTGCTATCCTGCGCGGTCACAAGTGAATGGAGAATTGCGTCTCCTTGAACGTGTACATGAATTTACTGATATGTTTGTATGCAAGTATGTATGCATATATATTTGTATGTAAAGTACTTGATGGCTCAAAATGCATCTGCAACTTGCCACGCATTAAATTCAGCTCAATAAAGGTGCGTTCGTTTCTTTAATTTTTTCCTTACATATACATAGCATTGTTGTTTTTAGTGCTGTTTGCTGCTTCTTCTTCCCTTGGTCTTCGTATTGAGTTTATTTTCATTGGCTCATTGCATAGGTGCGTTTTTAAGGACTCTAGTCCGCGCCAAAGCATATCCTTCATTAATTAAACATTTCACAAGAAATCGGTTACTGGCAACATTTTATTACTAAAATAGAGGGTATATACGTACTTAGTGGCGGAGGTATTTAATTTACATGTAATATCTACATATGTATTTAAATATTACATTTCTAGGAATAGTTGCTTTCTTTTGAAAAGTTTGAATTCATATGGCTAATTAAATTAATATGTGGGCTGAAGTGGACTTTTTCTCAGTGGACTTTTTTCTCAGAGTGATCAGAAGTGATTACCTAATAATAATAATAGATTGGCGCTTACACAATTTGTTAGAGTTTCGTCAAGTTTCTCCTCCGCTATGTGGCGTGAGCCTTGATCGTGTCACACAAAGGAGAGCGGAAATGATAGTGAAAATAGCAACATTTCCGGGTTAATGCTGGGGTATACAGCAAAAGATTTATAACAAAGATAGGAGCCAGCTGTTCAAATGTATAAATATCCAATGAACTATAGATTTTGCTAAAATTTTTTATCTGTTTAAACTTTTAAGAAGAAGTGCGTAACCTTCTTCTGCTTGCGACCAAATACTGTCAGTTAATATCTTGCACATTCTCTTATTTGCGAGGCTTTTGGAATTACGACGAAAATCTTCACTCCCTGAATCAAGGCGCGAAAGCCAATTAAGCACTGGCCCTAAACAGAATTTTCAAACAAACATATTTCCTTTTCAACCTAAAACCATCGATGAGCGGAACTCCAGGAATGTATGTTTATTTACAAGAAAATTTTCTTCAGAGTTAATTGGCTACTAGAGTGGTGTGCAGGGACCGAGCATAACAGTTATTGATGAAAACTGTCATGGAAAAATTTACTATGAAGACAATGTTCTACAACTAAGTGATATATACCAATCGATTTCTTTTTTCACCGAGATTTAAATTTGAAAATAAATTTTTATTTTCAATTTTTATACAAAATTAAAAAAAAAATAATTATTATTTTTGGTTTTTATATCAAATGTCTTAAATAACAGTTATTGAAGACTTTTATTTATAAAACTCATCAATAAAAATCAGTCACCAACTTTTATTTTTTAAATCATTCGTATAAAAGTCATAACCATTTTTCGCAGTTAAGAAGGTGTTGGGAAATAAAAGTTTACTACGACTTATACAAATCACTTTAATAAGTATGATTTAAAAAATAAAGGTCAGTGACGGATTTTTATTTATGACTTCTATAAATAAAAGTCTTCGATAACTGTTATATAAAACATAAAATTTAAAAATCAAAAATAACTGTATTTCCTGAGAAATGCAGTATGAAAAATTCCGTTTATATGGGAGGTGCCACGAGGTCTAATCGAGATTAAATGTATCCTATATGACAGGAGTGTACACAATTTTCATGATAATCGGTTGAGTAGTTAAAGCGTGAAAGCGTAGCAAACAAACAAACTCACTTTCAGATTTATAATATTAGTAAGGATGGATGTACATACATATGGCACCTCCTAAGTACATGTGCGCATGTGTATGTATGTGATATATGTAGTATAATTACAAAAGGTTTACTTTCATTTCAGTTCAGCTCTTTATCCGTCGTCTTATTAGCATACTGACATATATATATACTCATGGATGTATATATGTGCACACTTTATATACATACATATGTACTATATATATGTGTATTTTTTTTAGTTCAATCGGCCCATAGATGCGAATCGTTCGATAAGCGATTGACTACAACATTCTGTTCAAGATAAATTAACTCCAGATAAATGCAAATTACACTCTTTAACAGCAGCAGCGGCAGCAGAAGCAAGCGTTGGATAAGCGAGGATCAGTAAAATGTGGAATAACTAATTAGCTCGAATGCATTGGACGGGTGGAGTGGTTGCGCTGCAGGTCGCCAACAATCGAGGAGCGCAAAGTCTTTAACCCGAATTTACGGTGTACATAGGTATGTATTTACTTTAAGTCAAGTTCAACTTTATTGCACTGCATTGGCCAGAGTGTTTAACCGTATGTAAGTACTATGTATGTTTATGCGAATATATGCACGTGTGTGCGTGTCAGTGCTCGTCAATGCAGATTAACAAATTGCTGACGTTGCTTGTTCGCTTTTGGTTGAATGCGGATACTGTCTTGTACTTAGATGCAGATATGCTAAGTGGTACAAACTAATGTAGCGATAGAAATCGTTGACAAATTTAAATTAATACATTGCGCCGATTAATTGAGTGTATCTACGTATATGTTATTGAAAAGTGGCTGTGTGTTAAACATAATCAATGCACTTTTTTCTTAACGTAAACGACGCTGAGCCTTCTTCTATGTAATTTCGTTAGCAGGTATGCGACGTGCTTCTTGTGGTGTGGCAGATAGATATGCTTTACATGTAGAGCCCCAATCCTGGCGATTTTCTCAGTAAACCATAAACAACAATCCTTTCTACCGAATTTCAGCCTTAAAAGCGGAGGGCTGAACCTACGTTAAAACCATACAGACACCGTTTATGTTGATGATTGTACTTTCAAACTTAGGACCAAAGATTTTATATATTTTTATCTTCATGAAGGGTACCATCCCTTGAAGAATTCGACTTCCTCACGGCTTGAAAAAATTTAGCTTTTATTATTTTGAGGAAAAGAATCCAATAATTTTTGCTTTTGTTTATAAGAACAATATAAAAAAGTAAAATATTTCTGATATTTCTTAAATACGCTCTGATTGATTATTAACTTTGCCTGGTTTTTGAAGGCTTTTCGAGACTTGTATTTTTTTTTGATTTTGAATTTTGAAATTTTTGAGATTTTTTAGGATATATTCGGATTTTTTTGGGGTTTTGAGTCTTTAAGGGAATTTTTAAAAATTCTTGGATTCAAGCATACTTTAAGTCTTAAATTTGGTCACAGGCTTAAAATATTTTCAATATATAAATTGATAATTTATTACTGCATGTATGAAATTATATAAAACATGAAAAGAAAATAAACAGTTACTAACAAAAAATTTGTGCGCTTACTTGTGGAGTAGGCACCGAATATTTACTCGCGAAAAGAGAACTCCTGCATTGAGCCACTTGCGAAGTCACTTACGTCACTCAGCGCGCATAGTATGATAAGTATGTACATGGTACAAATATTGATTGTATATACAGTGACTCAAACAAATGACACAATGTTGATTTTTTTTAATATTCATAATGTTTTTCGAGCTAATTTTTTTTTTGTTTTTTTTTGCTATAAAAATACCGTCCAAGCTTTAACCAAAAACATATAAATCACTGTTTTAAAATTTATACAAAATCTGGGAAAATTCAACGAAATTTCAACAAAATTTCAACTTTTTACTCTGAATCTTTACAACATTCATGGGTATGCTGTTTTTTAGCCCATACAATTTTAGTCAAATGAAGTGCAAGTTTCTTCGGCTAAAAAATGGCGTTGATTTTTGAGAATTTTTTTGTTGGTGACGGATTTTTGCACTTTTTTCGTTATAAGCATGAATTTCATATGAAATAAAAAGGAGGAGACTGTTAGCAACAAAATTTCAAAAAAATCAACGCCAGGTTTAGTAAATTGCACTTGTTATTAAAAACAAAAACCGAAAAAGTAGTCTCAAAAAAAATTCTCACAAATGAACTCGATTTTTAGTGGGTTGAAACTTGCAATTTAGACTAGACTTGTAAATACGTTCTGCAGATACAGATTAAAATTTGTTGAATTTTCCTAAATTTTATATAAAGTTTGAAACTGTGATTGATATGCTTTTGGGTAAAACTTGGACGATATTTTTATAGAAAAAAAAAAAATTAGTTCGAAAAACATAACGAATATTTAAAAAGAAAACCAACACGTGGTCATTTGTTCGAGTCACTGTATATAACTGCTCATACGAATATCCTTAAAGCTGAAGTACCCGCACGTTGACTGTTAAATGGCTTGCGCTGAAAAAAACACCTTGACGCGAGCGACCAATCAGGAACAAGGAAAGTCCTTAAAAGAGGGGAGCACGTTAATTTCAAGGTACGACCGAGTATAAGCAGCTACATACTTACAAACATATATATTTACACATTTACCTCTATATACATACATACATCACTTAAGTGGAAAATTTTTAAAGAAAAAAACAAGAAGCGACATATCCTTGAGCGTATTTGCCTTACAAAACTAAAATGTATTCGATAAAATGCATTTGACATTTAATGCGAACAATGCTCACACCTCGATATTTAATCTTAATTAACTCAGAGCATGATAGAAACTTTGACTTTGTTTGAGAAATCTGCAACAAAGATGAAAACATCTCAAGTCAAAGGACAATCGCGCAAATCGCATTAAGAGTAAACTAAAGAAAGACCAAATAGTTGAGCTCAAAATAGAACAAAGCAAAACAATAACATGTCTCATTGGCAACGCCCCCCAAATCACACCCACACGTGCTTAGAGCAGCAAAAGAAGCAAAAAATAAAAACAAAACCAACAATGATATTAAAGCAAGCGCCCAAAAAAAGACAGTTACGAAACTGTCAAAAGGACAATGGTGCACTAACAAATGGCAAATGGTCAACATTTTTGGCAAAACGACAAATGAACAATGCACGTGTGGGCTTGACACACAATAAAAAAAAAAAACGCACCAAAGAGATCATGCGTCTGACCACTTGAGTGTGCACTTTCCATGTTGGTCACATATTCACGCCTTTAGCTGTGCCTCAACTTACCTTATTCTTTTCTGATATTTCTTAGTAGCTATCGCTTTGTATTTGAAGCGGTTTGCAACAATGCCGCATTGTTTTTCCGAGAGCAAAGGCGTTGGCGGTGACTCAAATTGTCACGAAAAGTAGTGGATCATAATGCCTTGTGGCATGCTCGGTGGGAGTTGGTAGTGAAAGGTAATTGAAAAACATTTAAGTGCACTGAAAACAAAGGCAACGCGAACATGAAAGGCATGCCGCTAGCAATATATAGTTATTTACTGGAAAACAGGACGTTGAATTCACATGCAGATGTATAAATTTTGGCGCCGTAGCTTCTCGGAACTCATAAACAGCTAATGATAGGTGAAAGAACCGTCTGACTTGCTCCAAATTTAATCGCATTTAAATACGCTAATTTTCTTTGTGAAATCTTCAAGACAACTTGCTGAGTCAAATAGTTGGATACTTACATTCTTTCTAAAAGAAAATATTGCGCAGTACTCCTTTAAACTGAAAGAACTACACTCAGAAAGGAGTTTAGTTAGGTCCACTAAATATGCTTCTCTCAACACATGATTGGGTTGTAGATAGAAAATTTGGTCAAAGTTACCAAATATAGTATTTGGAGAAACATAGTTAGCTGTCTTTCTTCTCAGGGTAAGGCTTTCTCTGACCCAAGGGTTGGAGAACAGTTGGCATGGGAAGATCGATCCTTACTATTTGTGTATTTCTCGTTTTTAAAGACTTCTTTTATGCCAAAAAAATTTACTACAGAATTCGAATTTACTACGGTGCGACTTTCTTAATCTGTTGCTGGAGAATATAATTAAATCTGAAGAGCTGAAACGATTATGAACAATGCTTGAATATTGACTTATATAATTTGATTTCTAATACCTTTGAACCTTTTTTTCATTTATGGAAGTCACGAAGGCTGCGGCATTTAGATCGAACAGGATTAAAATACCGCATCATTGAAAACGTCATGGGTCCCTGGGGACCTTGTCGGGCATGCGAGTGTTAACAGCGCTTCTCCGAATTACACCACTTCTTATTTACTCGGAATAAAAAAAAAAAAATGAAAAATAGTTCTTAAACTACAAGCCAGTTATACGATTTTTTTTTTAATTGTGCAAATTCTTACTATTGGCCCTTGATATAGAGATGATCGATTAAAGGTTCCTGAAGAAATCCAATTGTCAAACGCTGGCAGACAATTTAAATGCTTATATGAAAAAGTGTAATCCGATATTTTATTTTTAAATCGAAACGAGCGCAATTGGCATGTAAGAATGCCGTTTAAAATTTCCAACTATTGCTTTTAATTAAGTTTACAATGTGTAAAGCGCAATGTATACCCAAGAGTGCAGTCTCGTTGGGAAATGAGAAGGATAGGAGCACTGATTGATAAAGGCCGGAAACCTGGCGATTTTCGTTCATCAAAACAGGCATTTTTGTAAAAGATCGGCATTCTTCCAGGTGATTTTCTTACCGGGGACCGATTTTCTATTATATCAGACATCCATACGCACATATATCGGATCTGAAGTTTTTTTTACTAACTTCGATTTTCGAATAACCCAAATTACGCACTGAGCGTCGCCTTGAAAAAGATTGGATATGCAAGAAAATCGAATGGGACTGGTTAAAACTCAAGACCAGACGTTCACCTCACTAGTATTAATGCAGATTAAAATGGAAGCCTTGAAATCCAATAAAGAATTACTCCGGCCAACAATTGCCACTATGAACTGAGTGGGCAATTGAGAAGTAAAGTCCTCTCATGTCATTCAAAAATCACACTTTATAAGTTACTTATCATGAGCGTGAGAAAAGAAGAGTATTCGATAAGACAGTCTTTGGATTGTTCGAGAGAAATATTCTGTAGAAAATTTTTCGATCCTTTCCAAGTTTTATTGAAGAAAATAACACCTAAATGATGGCGAATTAGCAATTTTATAAAATATATTAATTCTCGCCGGATTTTCAGTAGGTAGTCTGCCTACCAGCATAAGAGAGAGCGCATCTAGCTATGAGATGTGAAGAGCTTTATTTTATTTGTTTTAAGAAATGTATGAGAACATATCTTTCTATATACTTTGATAAATATGTATTGCATATAAATATTCATAACCAGAATTTATGGCATTTAAGTATGTATATAATTTTCGGCTTCTTTAGCCAATGATTTTTATTAAAGAAAAAATGGGATCAAAACTGCTACAGCTTTCCACTTTCCATATAAAACTGAAAAAAAAACTTGAACGAATAACTGTCAGTTTTTCTCTTTACACTTGCTGCTTGAATGTGCAACATCTGTAAGGCGCAGCGCCACATGTGTCAAAACGTTCGCACACGTTGATGTACGCTCAAGGCCGAAATGCAATTAAACAAATTACAAACTGTCCACCCAGCAGGCACTTGTACAGACACACTAAACACACACATATGCACGCACGCATAATCGGCCAAATGCACTTGTACATAATTTTAATGTGCGCTCATTCACACGTTCGATGCGGGCTGGACAGGAAGGACGCCTTTATGCGCCTTAATGTGCGCTTCCAGCAAAATAGCGCATAAAATAAATATCCTTTAGCTGCTACTAAAGCGCAGTTTATGCCATTGACGTGATACAGTTAAAGTAGGTTTTTCGGTGGGGCAACGATTTTTCATTTTTACGCGCTCACCGAGCGAATGCAGACGCTGCGAAATTCTTCAAAGTGCAATGCAGAGGCGAAGGCAAGGAAGGCGCTTGTGAATTATTTAATTGTTACGCAAACGACTTAATTGCAAATATCGCATATATCAAGCTCAAGATGATTGCTGGGAATGTCAAGAGACGGCAGCGAATTTTTGGCAACGCCAGCGCGCCGAGTCGGAGACAGGGGATAGGCGTTGGCCTGCGGCGCGCGTCATCATCAACTCAGTTGAAGTGGAACAGTAGCGGCCGGCAACAGGACAGTGGCGGTGGCAGTGACAGTAGCTTGGCTCGGTTGCATGCTCATCATAGCCAGTGCTAGTGCTTGCCACCCAACCACGCCCCACCAAAACGTACGCTCTGTGGGCGTGACGCGCAATGTCAGTTTGAGTGCGGTTGTGATGGTTTTTGCGCATGTACTTATACATTTTTGACATACGCATAACTGTCAAAATGTAGAAATTTCGGTTATTTGCACATAAATACGCAAAAACGCAAACTAAAATTATGTCGAAGTTGTATTTATTTTTATTTTCACAAACGAATTTCGACTGCTGCGCGTCAACGCCGCTACACTTGTTCTGCGGTGTGACACTTGTTTTGGCGTATGCAAGAATGTAGTTGTTTGAGCACTTTCAGTAATTTGCCACATTTCGCCAGAGGCTTTGTGTAAAAGTGCAAATTTTTAATTTCAAGCTTCAACACTTTCTCGGCAATACATATTTGAAGAGGAGTGTATATTTAAAATGTGTGAAAATATCTGCAGGCTAAGGTGTTTGTGGTGTTTTTTTGGGCGCCAAACATTTCTTAAAGTGAGCAATAATTAGTAAGTGAAAATTAATTTCGGACAGCTTGTAGGGAAATTGAGTGAAATGAGTGGAAACTAAAACAACACACTTCTTAATTTGAATGACAAGGATGTGTAATTTCAAACTTTTCTGCTGAGAACAAAAGACTTAAGAAACGAACTTTGGCATGCAATGGATTGCGGCAGCATATTTGAGTTGCTGAGTCCAGGCTGTTTTATTTTTCTAAAAAAAATATTTGCATATAATCTTACCGTCTCTGTTGCCTTTTACCGAAATATGTCAGTGATAGAGTTTAGGCAACCCCTTAACTTTTGATTTTGTTACGAACAAAGGATAAGAGGATTTTTTCCTGAATGGAAGCTTACGAAATTAGGAGCCCAAAGTGGCGGCTCGATTGTATTACGGTCGAAATGCTTACAACTTTCTGTTTAAACTAAATATAGTCTAAATAGAGCGAGACCTGGTGCGCAATCCCTGGCATATTTGTGTTAAGTGCTCACCAGAGTTATTAGGAGTGGTTTCAAGCGATGCTTGTCTGAAGTTTAGCTGACAGTTTTATAAATGTGTCTCAGAAAAATTCGCTTCCTAGAATCGGGTTGCACACACGAGCTTGGAAATCGACATAGACAAATCACCTCTATTGAAAAATATCAAAAATCTTCTTGAGCGACTACCTGTTCTAACGCGTCTCCGACAAATATTTTAAGGACTATGACTTGAGAGCTCGCACGGAGAATTCTCATTCATTGGAACGCAATTGACCTCAATACTGAACCAAAGGGTTTGATGGCAGCTTTACTGTCCACAATGATGCCAAATGCTTGAACGGACTTACTAATTTCATCGCCAAGTGAAATTCATTTATCTCGGCCTGGAAAAAGTTGGCGTAATCTAAGGATCTACAAGCCTATATGTGCATATGTATTAAAGAAAGTCTCTAAAAAATACATTTGATCTTGATCGAATGTCTTTTTTAATGCAATCTATGAATCCAGGTCACGCCACCACTTCGAGCGATATTAAGTTCCCAATAACTTCTGTCGGGAAGGGGATTACAAAATTGCGCTTAAGGCCAATTGCCGTGATTTGATAAGAGCAGCTTTTGTACTCCACGGGACTTGCGTTAGAATGAAGCCATGGTCGTTCTAGGTTTCAGGGAGCTTCTACCTGCGACGCTTTCACGAAGATGCCTATTGGTGGAATGTTTAGATATGTTTATATTATTTCAGTCTTGGCGGATTGATTAGCCATAGGTGAGAACAGGTTTAACTACATTTGTGTATATTCAAAATTTTCTCGCGGTCGTAACCTCCAGGCCTGTCCAATTGTATTCCTGTAGGAGTAGAGTGCATACTGCGCTCGTTTAGAGTTCGGAATGTCCTCCTAAAACGTCGTAATTTAGCTATTTATGAAAACTTAATATTCAGGTCGTTAAGAGATGTATTTTCGTTTAATATCGCCACGTTAACAGACCTAGTTCGTTCTGAAGAAATAAAGTCATCTCTTAGCCCATCTTGTCAAATCATTAAGTTCAAATATACTACGTTCTACAATAGTCCATAGAGATTATTTTTCCTACGATCAGCATGACTAGATCATCTACAGTAATTCATTAAGCCGAAGTTCTTTTATAGAGGGGAAGAAACCCCACCTTGAAGCGAAGTCTGTTTTGCTATTTCAGCGGTTTCTAACGAGCCATTAGTGGCCCTTCTATTCGTCCTACAGCAATCATTGTCCACTCCTCCATACGCCAAATGAGTCCTGCTAAAGACGGCTTTCAAATCCAAAATCCTCTGTATGTAAAATTCCCTCCATAGCCGCTTATGCTGATCTACTTTTGAGATAGGTATGTTATTTAAGCATAGCTGAAACTCTAGCTGAATCTGTAGACGTAAACGTTGGTCCATTCTTTCGAGGAGATATAAGAAGAAATTGATAACTCAACAATTTGTCGTAAGTTTGTGTCCCGTTGTCTCTGTTTTACCTCCATCCAGGGCTTTGGTATATACTACACGCATAGCTAAGGCGGATGCTGGCTGTCTACGTTTTTCGCTATCCAAGGAACTATGTTGGAAACCTTACTTTGTAGCATGACTGTCATTCTTAGCCAAAGGATTACACATTTCTAACAAATCTAAAATCAGCGCGATACCGCCTAATCAGTTTAGTTGCCTTCGGCGCCGAACCCATAAAAGGAAGTGTTTCTTTTTCACCTGTAATCACTTCTTTAAGTGTCAAGGATAATTAGTTTAATCGGCATTCTTCTATTTTGTATCAAAAAAATTGACTTTGAAATTTAGATGTTAAAGATTATTAGTAAAAACAGTTTGAGTACCGGTTCGTCAGATCTTGAAATTTGTTTTAGGAAATTACATGGAGTTTCCGAGCATATAGTTAGATCTTTTCGCGGGACTTTGCAAATATATGTAATTTTCGATTTTCATAATTCATGAATTTTCAGCTACTTTTTGTGTAATTTTGCGGAAAAAATTTTTCAAAAAATTAAAAAAATTGCAACAAATATTGGGAAAATTTTGATTATTTACACCAATGCAATTTTTATATATATCCTTTTTTTGTGAGAGTTGAAATCAGAAAACAAAAATTAACTAAAATTTCGTCACATCTAATGTTTGGGCCAACATTTGTGCGATTTGTGGTCGTTGCAGTGATTCAGTCTTCCCCATATTTTACATCTCGGTTTTTCGAATACTTAAAAGAGAGTGCAAACTAAACTTCATTGAAATCGAATGAAATTGTATCTTTCCGCCTGCAAGAGTGGAGGGCGTGGCAAAATTTAGAGCACATGTCAACTTCTAGAATGCGCTCAAACTGCAACGGTATATCTCCCAAGTCTCGCGAATTCCTGACAAAATCTGCTCTATTAAAAGCGTATTTAGCCGCTGTCCCGAACAACATTAAGCCCGCCGTCCACCACATTTAATTTTTTTTTATTTCAACCACCATGGCCCTTAGCCCGCAGGTACGCATACAGTTGCCTTTCCTTCAGAACGTATACTTCGCAATAGTATCAATTAATTTTGTTTACCACCAAATCCGCTACTCAACTAACCGCATTTTGTCAAACTCATTAGCCGCCTTTCTTAAAGAACATAAACAACTTTGTTAAGCAAATTGTATGTTTTTTCAATACTTCTAAGACGCTTAGCCGATTTGCTTTGCTTACAAAATATCAGAGAATATTGTTTTTTTTTTTTTGTTTTTTCTTATCACAATGGGTAGGCGGTTCCACACAAAAGCCTTGAAGACATAGATTAGTGACTGATCTACATTGGCTTACCGCCAATGCTGATTTGCTTACCTTCTATACGAAGATGAAGATAAGAATCCATAGAATGCAGATCAAGAAAAATTTAATTATGTAAACAGTTTGTAATTTAAGGATATTCTCTTGTCTCTTTTGTTACTGTTGGGACCCACAGCCAAATGTTGTTGCGTTAGGTTAAATAAAGATGGACCAATGCAAATGAGATCTTGCGAAAAGATTACAAGAGCGGGAGTGACCGCAAAAGCAGATTAGCTACTGCTTTGTATTTGGATTGAAACAATGGGAGGATTTGCTAAGAGTAGATTATATCTAAACTTGTGATGTGCATATGGGTAGTAGGAAAAGCAAAAATGTATGGTATGTATGTGTATGTACATATATTAGGTTGGTCCGAAAAAATATGTGCAAAAGTAAAATTGGAATTTTTTTGCTCCTAGGATTGTTCAATTTCGAAAAAAATTCCGCTATTTTTTATTTTGAAATAAAAAAAAATAGTTAGAGGTCGCTCAACGCGCTCAAAGTTTTCCATGTAATTTATATAGGAAAAAACCACCCTTTGTAGATATGGTATAGAATTTTTGAAAATCAATATTTTTCGATCGGAAAATTCAGAAGATTCCCAATAAAAATACCCAGTTATTTATTTAACCATTTATTCATAGTGATTATATTTTATAGGTCCGCCAAAACCGCCAGAAGATGCAAAGGAGGCATAAATAAAAAATCTTAAAAAATGGTTTAATAAATAATTTGGAAGTCTCCTGAAGAAAATCAGAGTTTTACGATCGAAAAAATTTATTTTCAAGAATTCTATACCATTTCTACAAATTTTTTTTTTTTTTACCATATAAAATACATGGAAAACTTTGAGCACTTTGAGCGACCTCTAAATAGTTTTTGATTTCAAAATAAAAAATTGGGGTTTTCTATATAGAACAATCCTAGGCGATGAGAGCATTCAAATTGCGACTTTAATTATTTTGGACCACCCTAATATACATGTATACATAAGCACACACAGTCAGCAGACACATGTAATATGCATATTTTACATAACGACATCAAATATATGTATGAATAATATATTTTCTTTTTGTTTTAAGAAGAAGAAAGATACAAATAACTTCGCTATATTGTATCCTGTTGCCTTAAATCCGCTTGGCTATCGGCGAAGTGAATGACTTTTCCGGCTGGAACCATGTTAGTCGTATGTAGAGTAGCCTTCTCTATAGCATAAATTCCAGCTTGAATGTCTTTATGTCATTTGGTTTGGTAGACCGACTCATCTGCATGTTGTTCGCCAGTTCTTGGCCCTATCCCCGAATCAGCTGGCTTCACTCTATTCTTTTCTAATTGGAAACTACATTGGTATATAAGCATTTGAGACCCCAACCAGCAAAGCTAGTGTTGGCTTCTAAGTCAACTCTGAATCCATAAAGTCGACCTCATTTTTTTCACATAAAGTTGGTTTCCACGTGTTTGGAGAAACTCCTTGAGCAATAATGCGCAGCGCTTACAGGTGGAAGATTATGCTAACCTTTCCTTTGTTGGTGTTGGTTTTTTTCTCACAGTGTGAGAAGACAAAGTATTTTTGGACAAGTTTGGTTTAGAGAAAATCCGGTTTTGGCGTTGCGTCCGTCACCTTCAGTGCCATTTTTTCGTTATCAGAAATACTTTATTCTGTTAACCGCTTTTAAGATTCACTATTCACGACTGCCAATATGTCGAGACTTGCGAGTTTTTGAATTTATCTTAATCACTCCTTGTTGCTACCCTTGTCTGGAGCTTTTCACCAGAGTACAGACGCATGGACCGATCTGGCCACGTTTTTTGAAACCTAACATTTACCTTTTTGCAGTTAAGTTTGGAAGCCAGAATGATAATTAGTTAGTTTGCTTATCATTTGAAGGAGTTTACCTAAGATATGTAAGTACTACCAAATCATCCGCATCAGCGAAAAAAATTTTTTTCTTTTCCTTAAAGCAATTTTAGAATCTCATTTACCATAAAAAGCCAGAGAAGAGAAATAGTACGCCTCTTTGTGGAGTGCCTCAGGTCGGGCTTTCTCTCACGGTAGCTGTGCCTCAGTTGAGTTGATTATCCTGCTCTGCAACATGCAGTCAATCCATACTACTATAGAACACTGAAGAATTGCATCCAGCCGAACATTAGTGAAGACTTCTTCAATGTACCGGAAGCGAGACATCCAAAACTGTAAATACGTTAAAAGCTTAAGGAGCAAATAAAAGCAAATACATTTTCTATCCAGAATTCCATTTGCCAATTTCACTCATCCATTTCTTCTGTCAACACTCACATTTACGTGCCACGCATTCAATCATAAACGCCAACGGCTAAAAAGTTCAAGCCACTCAAATACATATTTCGTAATCATTTTCCAATACAACCACGCAGTTTCAACACCTCTCACCATTTGGTAACAATCGAATTTGTTAGAGAAATTGAAAGTCCATAAGCAATGATCAAATTGTACGCAATGTATATAAAACAAGATATTCCATTAATACAAGCTGTGCGTGTAGGTTGTATGCATTCGCATGCCCAAGGACAGCAGCAAACAAATTTGCTTAATCCAATTTAGCAACGGTGAAATATTGCTGCCATATAACAAATAGAAATGCTAACAGCAAACAACATAATCACAAGAAATATAAATATTTGTCTGGCATTCAATGCACTTGGCTGTAGGCTATAAAATGGATGCTGCAACAGTGCTTAAAACAACAACACATAAATGTTGGTAAAGCATTAAAGCCAAGAATTGATTAGCTGCAGGAAGCGGGGGAAGCATGTATGCGGCTGGCAGAGCGATCGAACTGGGAAACAAGTTGCAATGCCATCTTGGTCAACGTTCAACAGCTTCACACCTCTGAAAGCGTACGGTGCGTTTGAGATGTTAATTATGTGTATTGGCCTCGAGCTGCGAAAATAATATCAAGTGGGAGTTCGAATTGGACATTGAAGTGGAAGTGCGTATACAGAATCGAAAGTCAACTGGCTGTTTGATACTCGTATTAAAGGGTTGAATTCACTACACGTTTTTTTGTGAAGTGAAGCTTCTTTAGCGGCGGTTGGTTGGTTGGGAGTAAATTGGAAAATTCATGAAAATCACTATTTTTCAATATTTTTATCGAATTTGTCATCGATATTTGTTATCGATATTTTTATCGATTTTATTATGACATTATTATCGATTTTGCTATCGATTTTGTTGCTGACTTTATTTTATTTTTGGTCGATATTTTCGATTTTGTTCGATTTTTTGTTTTCGATATTATTGTCGGTTTTGTTTTCGATATCATATTTTTATCGATTTTGCTATCGAAATTTTTATCGATATTTCTTAAGGTTTTGTTATCGATATTTTGATGGATGTTACTACCGTTTTTTGTTATCGATAGAGTATAAAGATAAGAATAAAGAGAAGGGAAAACAGAAAAACTTGAATGTAAATAATTAGAACGAAGATGGTAGAGGTAGAGATCTAGGCAGAAAACAGACAAAAAATATAACCTAAAGCAAAAGCATATGTATGTACATATGTACATATCGCGCACCGTCTTCAAAAGAGTCACAGCTCAAAATTGGGCATTTTTGAGATTATGCGCTAAAAATATACACAGAGCTTTTATTTAACTTTCAGCGAAAGCTGGAGCAAATTTTTGTTGTAATTTGTTAAAAAGAGCTTAAGGTAAAGTCGCCGTTACCTATATGATTATCATGTGCTAAGAAATAGTTTTTCGCATTTTAAGTTGTGACTCTTTTGAAGACGGTGTTCGATATGTATATTGGTTATGAGACAAACTAGATATGTAACGTAAGTTTCACTTCTCCAGTGTTGCCCAGGCGCACTTACTTTTTTTTATTAGCTCAGACGCTGAGTACGGTTATATAAGTGTGAAAGTATGTACATATGTTGGTGTTGAAAAAAGTAAGTATATTTGTTATTGTACGATGTCGGTGATATATTTGATTGAAATTAGAAAAATATGTGGGGGCACTTTTTTACGCAGTTCTCTTGGGGCAGCTGAGGCTCTTCATCTGCGATGGTTACTTCACCTTTGTTGACAACATCTACGGGGCATTTCTGTCAAAGGCCGTGATTTTCTCTCAGTGAATCTCGTTGATAACCTATCTGTACATTGTCTGGAGCATGCTGTCAAAGGGGTTATTAACTGTCGGTACATACTTCAGTTGGCTGGTCATCAGTTATTTATTCACAATATGGGAGCCAGACACTAATCGGGGCTCTGAATAAGGCTTCAGGCCTATCAGAATACCGCACTCGAGACAAATATGGGTTGACTTTTCATGATGTTAAACTAAGTACCATCAATATAGTGATGCCCAAATCATTCCCATCAAGTTTCTGCTGGAACTATTCCGCCGGTACCTCCAGAAGGCAGAGCAGTTCATGTAAAACAATATATAGGTCTTTGGATAATATTCATAGGGAGTACATCAATCTAAATCTATTATATTTTTTAAGAATAAGGGGCCACCAAAGTAAAACACAAATATATTTAGGTGGCAACTTGTACATACGTACATTAGGACGGGTCAATTTGGATGGGAGATTTTTTCGATTATGAGCGTATAACACAGCAGGGTTCTACGTGTAATTCTAAGAAAATTTTCCGAAGAAGTTATGGGTCTAAAATCAATCTGGAGTTTGCCAAATTGCGGAAATAGGTGTCTTAGCATTTTGCTGTAGTGTCGTAAAGAAGTGCTTAAATTTTGTATAAAAACATACTATACGGGGTTTTTTGGTATGAGGAATCCATTTCTGAACTTATTTTTTCTTAAAACTTTCACCATGGGGCACAATAGTGAAAATTTTCACATATTCTTCAAAATCTATTTACGCAATTTGGCAAACTCCAAATTTATTTTAGATCCATGGTTTCTTCGACAAATTTACTTAGAATTACACGTAGAATTGGCTGAGGCTATATGCGCACAGACAAAAAAAAATTGACCCGCCCTAATATACATAACATGTATAAAATAGCCTTAAAATAAAGGTTTTATTTCAAGTGTTACAAATTCTTTGCCCCCTATTTGATGACCAGTTAAGATCTCAGACGATTGCAATTTCAAACATTGAATAAATATTTATATAGAACGCAACTGTTCACTAATGTAGGTATGTATTTATACCTGCACTTGAATTCACTAAGCCTTTTCAAGTTCAGTTTGTTTCACGGCAATTAAATTCCAACTCAATCGCGCCATTCCAAATAGTATCATCGTCGAGTTGCGCAAATAAAAGGCCAATTAAGTTTGTGTCGCTTTTTATGCGATTGCCAAGCAAAGAGGCAATCAAACTTTCAACAACTTCATCGGCGTAAAGCCACATTCCTACAAACATATGTATGCGGATTGCTGCACAGCAGCAACAACAGCGGCAAACGGCATTCGACTGTTGTCCTTTGCGGCCTGTCATCATGATTGATAGCCGCCTATTTTTTCTGTTAACGCCCCTGACTGAACGGAGCTCGCTCCGCTCAGCGAACTGTGCCATTTTTTTGCTAGACTAGTTTGTCAAGAATTGGAGCGTCTCGTAGTTGTTGGCTCTCTACGCTTGTTAGCTTCAAACACCATCACCGCAAACGATGCACAATTGGCCAAGCAAACGGTAAGCACAAAAACCGTTTTTTTTTTTAGTTTTTGTATTCAGAACTTTAATTTGATGAGCGCACATTTTGACTCGTGTTTTGTTGAAAATTGACATTTTTGTTAGAAATATACAATATTTATTACGTGTGGTCCGTGAATAATTTGTGGTACGAACATAAATCAATCTGATGGTTGATTTTTTTGGAGGTTTGTTTTTTTCTTGATTTTAGGAGAAAGTTTAAATTTCAGCATTTAATGTGGTAGGAGATTCAATGGTAAAGTTGAAGCAGAAGAAGGCCTATTATCTACTCTTCTTTTTGTTTGCGACAACGTCCAAGTGCTTGAAAGCATTACTTGGCTGAGAAGAGTTTTCGCGCTTTCGAAGAATTGAATTGTTATTTTCTAAGTTTTTTCAAATAAATACTCAAATTAGAGGTAACTTTAAAAAAAAAATTCAATCGTGATTTTGAAAATCAAAATAAAGTAGCAAAACAGAAGGAAAGGTTGAAGAAAAAGTAGACAAAAGAAAAAAACATAATACAAAAAATAAAATAATTTCTGGTTTAAAATATTAATTGCGGTGTTTTGAATCACATAACGACTGAATTTTTTGGTGAAGAATATTTATTTGAAAAAAAAAATTACGAAATTCAATAAAATTGGCTTGTCATCTAGCGCAGAGCTAATACAAAACAAACTTCCAAAATAAATTTCTCGTATCAAAGAACCCTTATATAAGTATTCTATAGGGATATTTTTCGGGAACTTAACCAAATTAAACAATAATTTGTGTGCAAGGATTCAATTAAGGATATCTTCCTTATTTGAGCTAAACTAGAAAAAAAGTCAGTAACGAGTATTATTGACATCCAAAACTACCACTTATATTTGGTTTTACTCAATACCGAGCCAGCAAGTTTGATTTGGTGGCACAGTGCTATAGAAATCGGGCTGGGAATTCGTCCCTATCATTTGTTTCGAAAACATTCTCCATACAAAAGATCGACTTCACCGTCAAGCATGCTGCGTTGGTTAGCGCCGCGGTGTTGCGACTTGCTACTAAGCCGAGAGAAATACGTCGACTGAGTAACGAATAGTCATAATGTCAGAATAGTCAAATAAGGGCGATAGTCGTTGAGGGTGTCAGCCTATCTTTTTCTTTAAGTTTAATGTGTTAGAGAGAGATACGCACATAAGCGAAACTCCCAAGGCACTAATTTATGTTTGGCTGTAAAACCCTTTAATGATGTGCTCGAGATTTAAAATGAATTTGTTTGGATGCTCCTCTTGAAGGTTTCGAAAAAAGTAACCTATTGGCAACCAAGCTCCCAGATAACACAGTAGTGGAGGTAGTCTCCATAAAGGAAGCAACGAACTGGATGCTTTCATATGCAATACCCTTTTAGGAAATGAACAGACATTGTATTGGAGAAATCAGGCCCTTTTTTATGGACGTTAAGGCTTAAGGGTGACTTTGATGAATGCTCGCTCCAATCCAGCTCCAGTTTTAGTCAGCTCGAAAGTCCAGCGAAAACCTTGAAATGCAATGCGACTAGGTCTTTCTAGCTACAAGCATTGCGGTGGCAGTATAATAAGCTCTTGAGTCGAAAAATATGTCTTATGACGGAAGCTCTATATGGTCATTGGCCGAATGGAAACTGGAGCTCAACATGACCTAAAGTCTCAACTGCAATAGCAAGCATACTTAAATCCAGAACCACTAAAACCATTCTAGGACAGGAGAGAGTAAAATTATTAGCTCGAAAGGATGCTCACAGGGTGAAGTGATCTTCCCCTAACTATTACAGTCCATCGTCGTTGACGAACTGCTCCGCCTTCTTGATGAAAATATCTTCGATATATAGGTATACGCGGATGATATTAGCATCCCTAGTAAATAGACTACTATAGGCGTAGAAATTATTCACTAAATGGGATATGAAAAACGGATTAGACACTGAGAAGAATATCGTTAATTGTTTCGCACGTTCAGTAGGTAAAAATTGCACAAACTTCCTTTGGGTCTTCCGAAAGTTAATACGGAGGTAATGGGACATCAAGCCTATATTGGCAACAGGGATTTACGAAATAACTTCCAAATCCTTATTAGCTTATGCTGCAAATGGACTCCACGCAGGTCAGACTAACCAAACTACAATTAATAGCCTGCTTGGTCACCTATGGGGTTAGGCGCGAAAGAAGATGTTCTGTTTGAGCTGGCAGCGCAAGTATCCTGAGTCGCTTATTACACTGAATAATGACCAGCTTTGTGTGAGTGAAAGCGGCCCTGCCTTCTCTGATACGTTATACTTAGTTGCCTATATATTCCACCTAATTGAATGAATTCTATGTCTACCATAACCAAAACCAAAACCTTTTCACAGTAAAGGTTTGTAGCACAAACTTTCACCTTTATCCCATATATTCCAGTGCAATTTTAACTTTTAATATAGTAATCTATATAAACCTGTAATAAATCGCGTGTTCACCACTCATTCGCGATATTTTTATAGTCATAAATAATGTATAAAATAATAGTTGAGTACTTCAAATACCCGCTACCCTCATTTTCCTCTACATTCATGCGCTGCTCGAACGTCCGAAGTAATGCAATGCACCCAATCACCCATTTAGTATAATTTCAATTCTACTATCACTACGATAATGATCAACAATGTCGCGCATTGATCGGCGCTAATCATTCTGGCTACTTATTGAATTGTTGAGACACAAAAAAAATAAAATGCTGAAGATAATTATTGAAAGATACAATAAAACTTTCCGCGTCGTCCTTGTGCTTTGCCTTGTTGGCAGTGGCAATGCATAGTTGGCGACTAGAGCTTACCACTCGCGCATTCCTCTGTCGGCAGCTAATTTGTTGTCATTAAACGGTCAATGCGCGCGCGCGCAAGCGTAGATTGGCGGCATGAAAATGGCGAAATAGTAAAGTATTCTAGGCGCTATTACATAGTAGTTTCTGTCTAGCTTTTTTCCACTTTTCCTTGTGCTTATACCTGCTCCATGCAGCTAATTGATTGTAATTACGTAGGGCGCATAATGGCCATCGCCGTCACCGTCGCCGCCGCTGATCACAGCGATGCTATAAATGACACTTCATTTTCATTGATGAAAAGTATATGAATTGGCAAGCGACAAGCTGAATGGACATTTAATATAAGTGTGGAAAATATTTTAGTGCAACATCAGTCAGTGCCGCTTTGGCAGACAGACAGACATGCATGATGCAGTCAGCATCAGCAGCAGCGTCAGCGTCAGCGTCAACAATAACCCATTAGCAGTGTGATGAGCTGCCCGCTAAATGACATATAACTGATTACTCGCGCACTGAACTGAGTTGCACTGCGCGGCCAGTGATGCGCTCCTCAAAAATGTACGCCGAAGTCGGCATGCAACAGCATGCAGCATGCCGCAAATATTTATTTTACTTACAACTAGTGTGTAATGAGGTTTTGACATGCAAGCGAATCACCCGGAATAACTGCTGAACTATTTTTGTATACAACAACAGAAGTGCATAAAAATATCGGTAACAACCGAAGGAGTGTTGCCCATGTGGCAGCCAAAGTGGCTGGCAGCAAAGGTATGCGCCAATATGTTGCTAGCCGTAAAGAAATTAAAGAGAGTTGTAAAAAGCAGAGCAGCTAATCGGCTTCGATACATACGCTCGTGTCATTGCTGATGATGGTAGCACAAAACAGCCAGAGCAAAAAAAAAATATATGTGGGGCGTTCCATACCAAAACGGACGGGACTCTCAACTAATGCGTTTGATTAGTTCAAAATTTTTAGGGTTAAGGTTTTAAAAACTTTAGAGCACAAAAACAAAAACAAATCGATTTAAAGTTTTCCAAATATCTCGAGAAAGGGGCGAGGAAAAAAATCTCACACAACTTATCATAATTTTCTATGAAAAGAAACATTAAAAAAAAAAATAAAAATATCCTGAAAAATACATACAAATTTTTTGATAGAAAAATTAGTTTTTGAAAATATACCAAAATTGTAAAAATACATTGCGCAATATTTAGGTATAATATTTTGGGGTGCACTTTACAATAATTTGAGTAATGAATTTTTTTTACACCGAAGTTCAGTAAAACGAGTAAGTACAAATTGACAAATTTTTTAGAACTTTTTTGAGTATGCATTTTTTAACCCATTAAATTTTAATAATAAATAAATTAATTAATTTTTCTTTCATTTTTTTTTTGAAAACGCATAAAAAAATATTAAAAATCAACGCAACTTTGCAGTAGCTTAAAACTTGCACTTTATTATACTAAAATTTAATGATCTACAAGACTGCATATTCACAAATTCTGAAGTAAAGTTTAAAAAATTCGCAAATTTTGTAATGTACTCATTTTACTCAAATTCGGTGTAAAAAAAACGCATATCCTTAAATATTGCGCTCAGAGCTACCATTGTGATTTTTTTTTTGAGATGGCATATTTTCAAAAACCATTTTTATAACAAAAAATTTGTATGTGAAAAATTTTTCAAGAAAAACATTTTTTTTAAATACATAAGAGAATTTTTATGTGTGAAGGTGTGATTTTTTTTCAAATTTTTTTCCTTGCCCCGATTGTTTTTGTTTTTGTGCTGTAAAGCTTTTAAAAATGTATTAATCAAGCTCAAATTTCATATTTATTTGTTATTTATGTTTATGCATCAACCCTAAAAATTTGAAACAAATCAAACTCCGTCCGCTTTGGTATAGAACGCCCCATATATCTATATGTATAAAAAATTCGCTACCAATAACAGCAACAATTACCACAACGCAATGTGCCTGTAAAAGCCCGCATGCATGCCAATCGGCAATTTAATTACGCACTATACAAATTGGCCGCGCATGGGAAAATTATTGTGGTGGGGGGGGGGGGGAGGGCATGCGGCATGTGGCATGCCACATATGCATAGCTACACTAGACGTGCTACAAATTGCCTTGCGCAAGTACATTTTTGCTGCCTTTTTGCTTTCTGCTTGCCGCCACATGTTTTTGCCGCCGATGATTTTCGCTTATTTTAGGCAAATTGATGATGCGTCGATTATAGCGAAGCTCTGTGTCGCCAATTCTTAACACTTTTTGCTCATGAGAGTTCAATAAACTAGCAAGCTAGAGCACTGTTCTTTGTGGGTAAGAATGTGTATGTGTGTGTGTGCGTATTTTCAATCACACGCTCGGGCCAGTTGGTTGCCGGCTTGGCATTTCTGCTTATTGTTCCTGTTGGTGGCGGCGGCATTCATTAATCGATCGTCAATGAGCGATTAAGAAATTTTTAAAATTTACCACACATGTTGCATTTTGCTGTGTTGCTGCTACCGCTTGAATTTTTCCATCGGCAGCGCTTTTAAAAATTCAATTAAACAAAAATTTTGCTATGAGTAGAGGAAGGCACAAAAAAAAAATATTGGAAAATGTGAAACATAAGCGCTTATGCTACTTGGGCATTCCGTAGCTCAGGTTTAAGCACAATGCGTCGCCACATGTTTCTTATCGTTGCCTATCATCTCTTTTGAGTATCAAGCTGCGTAACGCAATATAACGACCTTGGACTATGGAAGAAAGATGAAATAAGCTTTTACTTACTTGCGCTCGATTATTGGGCGAGAAAATTCTTTTCATTATCATTCTATCGGTCTAAGTACCTACGTAAAGTAGAATATACACAGTGTGCTTGGATAAGGTCTTTAAAGAACCTTTTTTTCTTAAAGTGTATATTCTGTCTTGACAAACAAGTGAAACTTTCAAAAGATAACTCCATTATCATTAATTTTTTGTAGGATAGCTTTTCTAACTAAATAAAAAGTAAAATGATGCACACTCTTTAGGGAGCATTATGGACAATCAGAAAACAAAGAACTTTTTGCATTTGTTGTCGTTTTTTGCTTTCCTAATGTCAAACTAAAGAATTACGAGTATCACTTGTGAGACGACCGAACAGAAAAAAGTATAAATTTACTCGGGTATGTTATTGCTTCATATCTAGTAAGGTGTAAGAGTACTTCGGTTCTTCTTCTTTTTCTATTTGTTTGGCGCTTTAATTAACCGAGTTCAATAAAGCACAACAGTCGTTTTTCTTATGCATCAACTGACGCCAATTGTAAATGCCAAGTCCAGGCAAGTCCTTATCCACCTGTGATTTTACACAAACAAAAAATGCGAAACAATCAGGCATGTTCTGAAATTCGAAAATTTGAAATCGATTCGAATTTCAGAACATGCCTGAATAACTACAAAACCGAAAAATTGCATGTCAGCGCAGAGCATGTTTTTTCGATTTCCCTATCCCCATACTTGCGGATGAAATCAAAAGACTTAAGCAGCGAACTCGAAGGTACTGGAAATGTTGCTTTATCAGAATCGCTCAAAGGCTTAAATAAATACATATAGTTGTACTAATACAGTATGTGTATGTATACTATAAAAATTATAAGCTCGTTTGTTCGGCGTACAAAATTCGAAACGGCTTAACCGATTATTATCCAAAGAATTCGTGTTTTCCTCGGCCCACTTGATAGCTTCTGAATACATAACAAACGTGATTTAAGAAAGCTTACTTTTTAAATATGTTCTGAAGCACTTCGACTCAGAAACTATTTTCAATAGTGCTGTTACCAATCTAAAAAGTTAAAAATAAAAATTTTAAATGAAATTAAAAGCTACGTGGTGTGTAACAAACGAAAAGTGTTTGAATGAAGTACAAATTTATAACTAACTATCAAACGAACTTTTCAAAAAGTATTTGATCTAGACATCCTTCAATAGGGTTGCCACCAATATTAATTTTTATACAGAGGGTTTCAGTAATAGCGTTGAAGTACAAATTATGAAATGTATACGAAACGAAAAAATTGAGAAAAGGCATACAAATGTAGAAAAAGATATTAAAAATATCAGATGAAAATTTCGATAACTCGTTACACTTTGTTAACACGATAAAATTCGATAAGCAGTGATAACTCGATAAACTTATAAAACCTTAAAATTTCGATAAATCGATATATTTTGAAAATTCCATAAACTTCGGTTCGATGAATAGACCAATTTCAGTAGATCAATATTTAACGACAACTCTGTAATTTGAAAGAAGTCGATGCGATAACTCAGTAAGCATGGATAAATTTCGATAATCATAAACTTCGATGATTCGATAAATTTCGGTAACTTTTATGACTAAATTTACTTCGATTTCTGTTGAAAAATTCCTATTCAATTCTTGCATATTTCTCGTTGTCTCCATTTTTGTCCTTACCTTCACTTTTGCCTTCCTTTTTTTGTCTTCATCGGTATCTGCATATTTATCTTTATTTTAAAGTTTAATTTCAAATACGAAGTAAAACAAAATGCGAAAACAGCTCAAAATAATTAGGTTGCGACAACAACTATACACAAATACGGAAATTTTTAAGCGACGTAACCAACCAATTTTAAACCATACCTTCCCAATGGTGTTCTTGGTTTTGAAATCGGTTAGGTACAATCGCCAAACGAACGGAGACAAAATTTATGTTAGCGTATTAATATCTAGAAGATATGCGAAAACATCAAATATATTTGAAATCGTCTCAAAATTTTGTATTAAAATTAAAAACGTACCGAATGTCATAATTATAAGCGCAAGTTTTAAAAACTTATATCTTTGTTATTTATTTTTTTTTATAAAAAATTGTATATTCT
The DNA here is from genome assembly GCF_013731165.1 of Rhagoletis pomonella. Lineage (NCBI taxonomy): Eukaryota > Metazoa > Arthropoda > Insecta > Diptera > Tephritidae > Rhagoletis > Rhagoletis pomonella. The sequence goes on from NW_023458556.1 coordinate 28,522,900, forward strand.
TTAACAAAGACCGAATAAATCCAAATTTCAAACTTTGCATAATATTTAAAAAAAAATTCACAAACTTTCGTAAAAATTTCGAGATTTTTAATTGCATTTCTTACAGAGATATTGAGTATGCAGTTTTATAGCTCACTCAACTTTAGTACAGTAAAGTGCAAGTTTGAAGTAGCCAGCACTCATCGATGATTTTTAAAAACTTTTTTTGCTAGCAGTATCACAGATATTCTTCCATTCGAAGAATGCTCGCTGATTTTATTATATGGTTTTTTTATGAAGAAATAAGAGCAAAAAATCAGCTGTAAGACCCAGCTACTTTAAACTTCCACTTTATTGTACTGAAGTTGAGTGGGCTATAAAACTGCATATTCTAAATCTTACTAAGAAATCTAATTAAAAAATTGAACATTTTTACATGCAGGTGAAGGTGTTAAAAAAATCCAGTTGAACATTTTTTGCTGAATTTTGTTTTATTTAGTAGCAAATACTTTTCTAAGTAACCTCCAAAAGGTTTAAATACAGCATCCAGCAGCAAAAACATTTCTAAAAAATGTTCGTTACAGTGTTGGTATCTACAGAATTTTTCACGTATTTTAACGTTTAGGCGTACAGTGGTGGAAGAAATAATAGAAACGTTTTATCTTTGACATCCACTTTTCAAGCTTTGTAAAATATTCAATTTATTCGGAAATTTAAGAAAAATTTTAGGTTTGCAGTCTTTTTGGCCTTGAAGTGCGATAAAGTTCAAGTTTCAAATAGCTAGAAAATTGCGTTGATTATTAATAATTTTTTTCGTTGACGCTGCTAGGCTTTTGCTTTCATATAAAAATAAATTTTGAGCGTACTTTGCATGGAAGAAAATGCACAGCGTCGTCAACTTAAAATATTATTACAAATCAATGCGATGTTCTAGCGTCTTAAAACTTGCACTTTGTCCTACTAAAATTTGGTGGGCTATAAAACTGCATACGTAATTAATTTTAATAAAAAATTTGAAATTTTTGGGGGATTTTGGTAAATTTTAATGGATTTATATGATGATTGTTATATAGTTATAGACTTTTATCAAAACAAAAGAAATATTGCCAAAACTGGTCAAAATTAAAAGTTTTTTTTATTTCTTTCACCATTGTAGATTCCATTCGGTTTTGCTGGATCTCCACTACTTAAAGTACTTTTACACGTTTATAACTTTTCAATTTGAATCTGCAATAATGTTGTGCTTGGGCGAAAGCCACATTCCAACTGAAAATTAAGAGGGAAGGATTTAGTGTACAGGCAGGTACTGTGAACGGCTTTCGCTTCTCAGATGATCACTTTAGCCAGCTCAATTATGAAAAAGCTCTATATTGAAAATTTTTTTTTCAACTTTTGGCCGTACTGTGCGTTACTGTATTTATTTACTATTTTAAAAGTGTTATTTTCATTATCTGGTATTTAGTGACGGTAGTCCCTTAAACCATTCAACTGCGCACCAAAAAACATATTTTAGTAACCAACTTTTGGATCTGACACTCAAGAAATTGATTCGATTTAATATAAATACCATTGAATGTTGGTCATCCGCAACAATCCGCAAACAAATAGAAGAAGACAGACGAAATTATCAAAAATGGCATATCCAGTCACAGTAGTCAGAGCAGTATTGGAATTCTTAATGCTTTAGGATCGAAATTCCTAATAAAAGCTACGTTACGTTTGCAGCAAGAAAAAAAATAGGATGAATACTTTTTATTTTTTCGTAAAATATACTAATTGCAAAGGCTTCGACTGAAGTGAAACAGTTGGACTCCATTTCGACGGCTTCCCCAATTAAGAAATCATCCGTTTCGAAAAAATAATCTAATTAATTATAGAAAAAAAAAACGTATACTAACTAAGCAACAATTGTGTAAAGTGAGCACCAATAATTGCCTACAAATTCACACGCTAAGGCGCTTTTGAAACTACCTGTTGAGTAAAAGCACTCCAAGAATGTCGTCATCAATTTTCATGATTTAGGTTAACTAGCTGCATAAATAACTCTCCCAAGCCACAGCAACCAAACACACAAGTTTTCTAAGCGGAAAGCTTTGCTATGCACTTGTGATCTGATGATAGCTATAGATTATGTCGTAGATATAGTGCAACAAATACAATAACAGCAACCGAACGATGGTAACATGAAAATTAACTGCAATGACACTGCCACCACTTAACAGATAAATACATATGCAACAATTGAAAGCAACACGTTAAATATTACAAGCGTAATAAAGCAGTAAAGGCGCGAAAAAGCAAGTAATAACAATAACAATAACAGCATGATTTGTGCTTGCACTGATACGCAATTGTAACTTGGCCGAGTCAAGCAAATCTGAAGCGGCATAAAAAGTAATCAAGATCAGAGCGCGCCGCAACATACAGCGTGTGCTCCAGCTGAGCGCATTCATTGATCATTTCAGGCGATGCGCGACTTGTGGCAAGTTACGCAAACGGTGAAAAGATATCAACATATCCACTATACTACATGTGTACTTTGGCGGCGCACTTACATATGTACAGTAAGAGCAAATGTGGCAAAAAAGTTATAAAAAAAAAA
>NW_023458556.1:28525580-28529836 GCF_013731165.1 Rhagoletis pomonella
TTTGGCCAACATTTAAAGTTGCCGCCGAAGGTGGTGAATATTTCGATGCGGCTGTCGACATTTTTGAGATGCAAAAAATTATTTAACTGATTACATGCTGCACTGAAAATGTCAGTAGTTATGTGGATAGAAGATAATTACATTTATCTTAGGTAGTTCGAGGCTTCGCATAAGCAAGCTTTTTCCTCATAAATTTTTCTTCCAACAGTACACACAGATGCAAAGGAAGGTTAGGTTGGCTGATCCATTAAATCTGATTTAAACCACTGGTTGGTTGTTACTACAAATTCCTACGAAAAAGAGCAAAGCGAATTAATATAAGCTGATAGCAGAAGTACAAAAACAAAAATTTACATGTTTTCGCTATTGCGGCGTGAACTATAAAAATCTGTAAGAGTGTGTGTGGAAGTGAAAACAAAATATTTCAATTTCACAATCTAAGCCGTGAGGGCTCAGCTGTTCTAGAAAAACCTTATATAAATTCGCCTTGGCGAAGAGCTTGCGATTTCTCCATTAGTGGGGGTGGGGAGAAACTAAACAAACCAAACTAGTAACCTGCAATCCAGCCTTGCAGTGTTAAACAAATGCTTAGTTTTTTTCACTGTAAGTGCGAAGTATAATATTGGTTAGATGTCCACAATTCTCACAGGAATTTCGACTTCGATCCCATTGTCTTGCCTAACCTTTGATAATTTAAGTTAATAGTTTTCTTCGCCTTTAGCATTTATATCAACCACCTCATTCTCTTCAATTCCTTCATTTCCGGACACTCAGTAAATAGTGACTCATGTACTAACTAGAGTTCGTCTATCCTATTTCTGCATTTTCGAACACAAATCGGGGTTATCATTAATGACTGCCGATGTGAGTTTTAAAGTTTTGAACTACTACCGCGACTCAGCTGCTTTAGTTGCAGCATAGATTTCGGCCTGGAAAAAGCTGCAGTAGTTTGTGAGCTTATTTCACAGTTCAAGAACAAGCACCAGATTAAATAAAGCCTTCCTCTATTAATGTTTAGGGGACTTGAAATCACCACCAACTATTTTTTAACGGTGTGAAATTTCATAATACAACTTTTATGTTAGCTTGCGAATTCCTTAAATATAGTTTTAGCCATTTAAATTTTATAACATACAAGAGTACGACAGTATAAGACCTTGTGAACTCCCTAAGTCTAATTTACCAGCTGGCTTACGTAAATTACTTTGACGAAGTGAGCTTTCCTATTACCTTTAGTCTCAGCTCAGATTTCTCCGCCAAATTTTCCTCAGCTTGGTCTGTCGAACATTTGTTTAGAATTTTATGGGGTGCCTCTGTAAAACTAGTGCGAAATGTTTAAGTTATACATTGTTGCGCAACCCTTTGCGCACCCTCAAACTTTTTACGTATTTATTATTTTATACCGCCAACCACCATACCAAGATACTGTAGAGCATAGCACTGCTGTTTAGATGTCTTATGCCTTATCGTACGCTCTGCTGCAAGCGTGTACGGCCTTGGATGCCTTCTTAGCCCTCAGTTCCACATATTTAACCTCCACCACAACTTTCAATAATCTCTCGGATATTTTTCTCATTGAGAGGCTAAATCATCAGCATAAGATGTTAATTTAGAAGCCTTCCCGCTCTTCTTTAATAAGATTAACATCCACGGAGATAGAACACCTCCCTGAGCAGTTCTTCTGTTTGCCTTCTCCGACATCGCCGATGACATTAGACATGAGTCTCCGGCAATTAAAATATTGGCAACCCAGTCATATATATCGCAGGGTTACCTGATCCACGGAGACCACAAAACATTTTAAGTGTTATTTTACACTGGAAAATTTTATGACTTTAAGACATAACGACGCTTCCGACATTTTGTGAATACCCCAATTACATAAATTAAAAGATTTTCAAAGTTCAAAAACCTTTAAAAATTTTGTACTAAATAATCCATGCTTATGTTTATAAATGAATTTTATTTTTTTTTGCGTTCACTGGTTGCACTACGCTCGCTGCGAGTCCATGCGGCACGCGGTCTGAAGGCAAAAGCACCCGTGGCAGGAGCGAAAAAAATTAATAACTAGCGATTCCGTGCAAGTTTCCTTGTTTTTTTTCTTCTAAATAATGTATTATAGAATAAGGATTGCTATTCAATGTAAACGATGAAAAAATCTGATCGAGAAATAATAAATATTTCCATTTGTTTATACAATTTTTTTTTTTAATTAATTTGGAAAATTGAAACAATCAGGCTAAAGCGTGTCTAATTAACTATTATCGCGGGAAAAAATAGCAAAATATATGTTATGAATCAGTGGATAATAAATAATTACTGAATTCATTAAACAAAAGTTAATAACAATAACTCTTGTAAAACTTCGAATTTTGCAAAAGTGCTCAAATTATATTTTTTCTTATGGTTGTAAACCTAATAAAGAGATTTGTGTGAACAAATCTCGACCGTCCAATTTTGGGTGGTCCATTTAAGAGATTTTCACTCTTAAGAAATATGGAAAAATCTAGAACTTCTTCACAGATTCTATTAAAGCACTTCCAAACGTACTAAAAATAGTAAATAAAAAATTAGCTACTCTTAAAATTTTTTTATTCACTCTACCAAACTTTAGCAATTTTGGGAATTCCAATAAAAAAACTTTTCCATAAATAAAATTTACCAAAAATTATCTCTGTATGCGTACAAAAGTATAGTAGTAAGCAAAACTATTAGGTCTCAGGGTAATGCACTAAAAACTGAATTTTTGATTTTTTTTTTGTAAAACGGTAAAAGTAGTTTCTCCGTACAACAGTTTTACTTACAAAATTTTCTGAACAAACAGAAGAGTTGGTAAATTAAACTTACAAACCTATTAAAGGTACTTTGTTAGCTTCACAAAAATTTATATTACTTAAATATTTTAAGCACTTTATTTTATTGTAATTTTGCCTAGAACAATAGCAACCGGAGATTTATGCATTGAGCATTGAGCTGGTTACCTTTTAAGCTTTTTATGAGTTGATGGACAACCATCATGGATGGAAGTTATTTATTTTTACGTAGTTTTTATCATATCACAAAAGAGCCTATTGGATGCTGGTTCAAAATACATCAATTTTATTCAGAAATTTTAAAACTGAGGTTGCATACAAAATTTCCCCTAATAATGAATAGTAAGTGCATACTGGCCACATTCCTGCATTAATATTTTCAGCTAGCGTGGCTTCTGTAGGCATCTTAATACCAGCAATTATTTGTTGCAAGCGCCTTCAATAAAGATACCGACGGAAGGTAGCCTTTGTTGCTTTAAAGCCGCGAGTGACCTTGAAAGCATGCAAAACGCCTCCATAAAATTAAAAAAAAAAAAATAATAGTAACAGAAAACATATCAATACAATAAATTCAATACAAATAAATACGTATAGAACTGCGCTGGAAAAAAAAATTACATGGAAAAATATTCAGTAAATATAATTGATTAAAATATATGTTTGCGGGCCACAATTAAATTTTAGGCGATAATTAACACCGATAATAACAAGTTGTGCTCGTAAATGTCCAACTGCGCTTAACACAATAATTATCCAACACAAGTTTTGTAATTTTATTTATTTTTATTTTTATTTTTATTTTTTTTGTAATTTTTAAAATCTTCTCTTAGTAAAATACTCGGTTTTTTCGCTACCCTTTAGCACTTTGCCACTGAAAATTTATTAAAATCCAATTAACTTTTATGTTGTACGACGCAAATGTGATCAGTTAAACAGCGTCCATTACAGTTAACCACATATGGCGATAGCATCGCTAGGTGGGACTCCAGCACTGCATAGTAGCACCTACAGCAGCAGTAGCAGTTGCTCCAGCCACTGGCACTTGCCACCTTGGCACACAATAGCGGTGCGCTAGCCGCCACATTCACTCGCACTCGAACTCTTAATCCGTTGCCACTGATGCCGCTGCTTTAGTGCGGATTAATGTGGATAATCTAAATGGTTTAACGCCGCCATAAGCCATACGCGTAACGCCCGCCTCCCTGTTGGCTGATATTGTTGTTGCTTCTTTTTTTTTGGTATATTTAAAGTCTTGTTTTTGTTGCTTGGACAACGGCCTTCTTATCCATCGCACTGCCTTCACAGCGCATAACTTTGTTGTATATTTTAATTAAAATGAAATTTTCGCGCACAAAGCGACGCTATCGGCCAGCGCTGCCACTTTGTTGAAATCCATTTTTTTTTTTATAACTTTTTTGCCACATTTGCTCTTACTGTACATAT
>NW_023458556.1:28529936-28533006 GCF_013731165.1 Rhagoletis pomonella
ATATGTACAGTAAGAGCAAATGTGGCAAAAAAGTTATAAAAAAAAAATGGATTTCAACAAAGTGGCAGCGCTGGCCGATAGCGTCGCTTTGTGCGCGAAAATTTCATTTTAATTAAAATATACAACAAAGTTATGCGCTGTGAAGGCAGTGCGATGGATAAGAAGAAGGCCGTTGTGCAAGCAAAAAATAAAAAATAAAAGAAGCAACAACAATATCAGCCAACAAGGAGGCGGGCGTTACGCGCATGGCTTATGGCGGCGTTAAACCATTTAGATTATCCACATTAATCCGCACTAAAGCAGCGGCATCAGTGGCAGCGGATTAAGAGTCCGAGTGCGAGTGAATGTGGCGGCTAGCGCACCGCTATTGTGTGCCAAGGTGGCAAGTGCCAGTGGCTGGAGCAACTGCTATTGCTGCTGTAGGTGCTGGAGTCCCACCTAGCGATGCTATCGCCATATGTGGTTAACTGTAATGGACGCTGTTTAACTGATCACATTTGCGTCGTACAACATAAAAGTTAATTGGATTTTAATAAATTTTCAGTGGCAAAGTGCTAAAGAGCAGCGAAAAAACCGAGTATTTTACTAAGAGAAGATTTTAAAAATTACAAAAAAAAATAAATAAAATTACAAAACTTGTGTTGGATAATTATTGTGTTAAGCGCAGTTGGACATTTACGAGCACAACTTGTTATTATCGGTGTTAATTATCGCCTAAAATTTAATTGTGGCCCGCAAACATATATTTTAATCAATTATATTTATTGAATATTTTTCCATGTAAATTTTTTTTCCGGCGCAGTTCTATACGTATTTATTTGTATTGAATTTATTGTAGTGATATGTTTTCTGTTACTATTATTTTTTAATTTTCGAGGGGCGTTTTTGCATGCTTTCGAGGTCACTCGCGGCTTTAAAGCAACAAAGGCTACCTTCCGTCGGTATCTTTATTGAAGGCGCTTGCAACAAATAATTGCTGGTATTAAGAATCATACAAAAGCCACACTGGCTGAAAATAGTAATGCTGGAGTAGGAATGTGGCCAGTATGCACTTACTATTCATTATTTGAGGAAATTTTGTATGCAACCTCAGCTTTAAAATTTCTGAATAAAATTCGTGTATTTTGACCCAGTATCCAATAGGCTCTTTTGTAATATGATAAAAAAAACATAAAAATATATAACTTCCCCTAGCGGCTGCCAGTGGGGTATTCTATCTCCCTTGCTGTGGTCGCTGGCTGTCCATCAGCTCAGAAAAAGCTTAATACTTTTGTACGCATACAGAGATAATTTTTGGTAATTTTTTTTTTTTTTTATGGAAAAGTTGTTTGTGCTATCGAAAACTTTTGAGTTTTTGTTTTCATTGGAATTCCCAAAATTGCTAAAGTTTGGTAGAGTGAAATAAGAAAATTTTAAGAGCAGCTAATTTTTTATTTACTATTTTTAGTACGTTTGGAAGTGCTTTAATAGAATCTGTGAAGAATTTTAAGATTTTTCTATATTTCTTAAGTTTCAGAATAAGTTACAAAGAGCTAAGTTTACGGTGTTGCCAAAATTCCAAAATATTAAGGTAATCAACTTTTTTTTCCATACTACAAAAAATGAACCTAGTATTGATGCAATGTATAATTTTTATTAAAAAGCGACAAAAAATAACAAAAAAAAATTGAAGTAAAAACAGTTTTTTGGCGGAAACGGTAAATTTTTGCAAACATTGACAAAATTAAAAACATATATAAATAAAAAGTAGGTAAATTTTTATTTTTCATTTAGACATTTTGATAGGCCTAATAATTAGTGGGAAAAAAAGTTTAGTATTTTTTCAAAACATCTAATTTTTTTTTGTTTTACAAAACCAGAAAATATTAACTATTATGTATATAAAAATCTCGTGTTACAAAACAAAAAAAAAGAAATCAAAACGAAATTACGGGGCTTGATAGAATTTTTATTGATAATTTTGACATAAAATTAAGAGTTTTATTCTGCGGAATCTCAGTTAATTTTACAACGTTTAAGGAGCTGCTAAATATAACCAAAAACTCATAGCTTAATTTAATATGGCTGTAGTACATGCCAAGTACGGTTCATAAGGTTTTAGTTGTTACATGGGCGTGATGTTTTGGAACAATAATTTATAAGAAATTCAAAAACGTTTTAAGAATTTTATTATTTATTATTATTTTATTCTATTGTGTTTGTCCGAAGAAGCCAGTCATACAAATATAAGAAATGTGTGATTTTTCCATACAAGAAAAAGGACGAGAGATTTAGTGGCCCATTTGTTATTAATGTCGGATCCGGAACTATCACCACTTAGGTCTACAAAAAAAAAAAACAAAAAACAAATATGAATTTCATGAAATTGAGATAACACATTTTAAAGGACAACATTACAGATTACATTTGAAATCTTATTTATTGAGCAAATTTAGAAAAAAATTTATTTATGATCCTTTTTAAAGAAAATATTGAATTATAAATTTTTTCAATGACTAAAATTCATAAGGGAGGTAGTCATTTCCTGATACCAAATGAAACGAAATTCGCCAAGAGTTAAAAGATCAGCTGATTTTGTTTATATGTCTCGTCTCACGGCTTAGAATGTGAAATTGAAATATTTTGTTTGCACTTCCACACACACTTTTACAGATTTTGATAGTTCACTCCGCAAAAGCAAAATATTAATTCGCTTTGCTCTTGGCTTTCATTTTCGTAGGAATTTGTACTAACAACCAAACAATGGTTTAAGTGAGATTCCGGGCCAAATTCACAGTGCGTAGTTAACTCAGAATCGGTAGTTAACTACAGATTTTCAATAGAAAAATCAGCCAACCTAAGCTTACTTTGCATCTATCTGTACTGTTGGTAGAAAAATTTATTAGGAAATAGCTTGTTTATGCGAAGCCTCGAACTACCAAAGTTAAATGCAATTATCTTCTATCCACATAACTACTGACATTTTCAGTTCAGCATGTAATCAGTTAAATAATTTTTTGCATCTCAAAAATGTCGACAGCCATATCGAAATATTCACCACCTTCGGCGGCAACTTTAAATGTTGGCCAAA
>NW_023458556.1:28533106-28538752 GCF_013731165.1 Rhagoletis pomonella
ATCGAAATATTCACCACCTTCGGCGGCAACTTTAAATGTTGGCCAAAAAGCAAAAGTTCATGGTGGGCGTTGAAAAATGCGCAAATCCGTCATGTTGGTCACTAAAATGAATGAAGCATTAAAGATAAAATCGACTAAACAAGAAATTGAGCAAAAAAAAAAATAAAATCAATTTTTGACAACCTGTTGCACTACCCCGCAGTTATTAAGCAAGTTCACCATGCACGTATATATGTATGTTCATCTCTCTGGCTGTCCAGCAGGCAATCATCTGCGTCAACACTTGCGGGTGTTGCTGACACCGATCCCACTCATCGCTTAATTTGGTAAAAAGTGAAGAAAAAAAAAATTTTACAACGCCAAAATTCATTGCAACTCCTTTCCATTTTTGCGCGCGCGCCACTTCGGGCCAAATCGTGATGTTAAGTGTCGTAATTGGCGCTACCAAATGTGAATGCAATGCTGCTGCTCATCGGCCCTTTGGCTTTTTGGTCCGATACGTTTTCAAGTGGCGTCCGCTCAACACAAAACCCCGCGCTGTTCGAATTGATTACTTGCGTTTTTCGGCGGCGTGTTTGTGCGAGGTGTCATTGATGAGCTGTGCCGCAAGCCCATATCCGCTTCAACATATGTATGTACATATGTATGTACAGCTCCGTCACCTGACACACGACTGCCATGTCCAGACACGCGCATCACATTTTGATTTCCCTTCTCAGCCGTGCACTTTCTTTACTTGCCTACTCATTTGCGGAGCGATTGCATGACTGCTCTTGGCGGCGTGCTTTTTTGTGCACTACTTTGTTGTTGCTTTACTCCTTTATTTGCAAATGTAATTTTTTTGCGATTTTTATTGTAAGTTTTTTTTTTGTAAGTCTTGTAAGTTTTATGCAAATAATATAATTAATTAGCTTAAATGCTGATTTAAGTTTGAATTGACATTTCACACTTAACATCGATAGCTGTCAATTAGGTGGTTAAATGGTAATACACCAGAAATGTTCGGCCAACGCAGAGCAACGCATTTCAAAGAGCTCTGACAGAGAAAAGCATTTACGCGAGCTATTTGGTTGCAAATGCCTTCGAAAAATTTGCTGGGTTTGCTGAATACCATTATTAGTCCATTCAGGGCCAAAGTCGTAGTGAGTAGTTAACTCAGAATCGGCAGTTAACTACAGATTTTTGTACTGAAAGAAGGCTGTTCTCTTTGAGAAAATGGTTCCTCCTTTACCCGGAAAGGATTTCCGCCTTTGGCGACCCTCGGTAAAGTTTTCCGCTTAACATTTATATCCTTTTCCGCAGATCACTTAACGGGATAGAGGATGGAGAGTCCTCCACTCCCAAGATCCAAGGAGATAAGATGCTTATGCTGAGCAGAGGAGAAATCTCTTTGACTATATGTCTGCGGACTGGTCACATCAATCTAGGGAAGCACGCGGAGATACCCTGGAGACCGTTCCATTACTTCTATTGGAGCTGCGGAAACGAGGAAGAGCCTGTTTCAGTAAGGCACTCACTTTGTGAATGTCCCGCGTTGGCGAGGAGTAGACAGAGGCTCAATGGAGACCTAAGCGATATACCGGGCATACAGATAAGGCGACTGCCCAAATTTGTCAACTCCACATAAGGGTTTGAATAAGAGGGAGGGGGTAAAGAGATCCCTTGTGCTATTACAACGGGCCCGATGGTGGCACTAAGTACGCTAGTGTGTTCACCGGCACACAGTGATATTTGGTCTCCATTTCGTGCCGCTAAATCCAGAAATAAAGTATCGATTTTGGCGTTTTTTTCTCTTGAGTTGGCTAAAACGATGTCCCTACCCTTCTTACCTGTGATCAGTGCGAAAGTGCTAGTTGATGCGGCATTTTTTAAAGTAAAAACGTAACACTTAAGTTTACAAGAACACTAATGCCATAGGGGCGAATTTTTTTAATAAAAACAATTTAAAGAAAAAGTCTTAGAAGTACTAACTATGTATTTAAAAAGGTGCGTAGTGCAATGCATAATGTAGGAAAATTTAGTGAAAACAAAGTTCAAAATACTGCGAGCTTTTCTAAATGCAGCTTTAATTATAAATATTAGGGTGGTTCAAAAAAAAGTAAAGTTGGACTTTTACTGCCCGCACCACCTAGGTTTGTTTTATACCAATACCCATGGGGAAATTTATATTTGATTAAGTTGTCAAATAAATCATAAACCAATTTTACCACAAAGCACCAACTACCAATGTAAATATTAACAGCAAAAAGCGCCAACAATTTCCATTTAATATTCAATAAATAAACACACTCACTTTGTATTTAGGTATGTGGTCTCAGGTGAATTATAGTTACAACTTGAGAATTAAATAAATTCAAAAAGTCAGAGGTAAATTAAGTTGTTCGGCATTAATTGACAGTATCCAGCAGATCGTTGAGCATGGAACATGACATGAGCTAATTTACGAAACACTGCCAACGCAACGGCCGTCGCCACCTGGAAACAGACACCACACAAAAGCTCACATGCCATACATATATTAAGCTGTATGCCTTAATCCGCTACAAAGACTATACAAAATTAAATGAAAGGCAAAAAAAAAAAATATTAAGCCGTCTTTAAATGTCCGATAATCGATTAACATTGAGGTTCACTGAAGATTAAACAGCGCCACCGACGCGCCGCAAACTGCTGTAACGCAGCCGCATCAAATAAAAATAAAAACAACAACAACAAAAGTAAGCAGCTTCTTTGTTTCAGCGATTATGTATATGTAGGTATTGTAAGTATATGCCATGCAGAGCTATCGTTTTCAGCCTACGCTGTCGTGATATATTACACTTCAATATTAGCAAATTATAGCCGCAACAGCTACCAAAAACGTTAACGCTGCAATAAAGAGTTGAACGGGAACGCATCCACGTAAATTGAAATTGCAACCAAATACGAGACACATGGAAGTGCTTGCCGGGGCCAACGCAATTGTTTGTTGAAGCCGTGTTGTGTTGGTGGCGCTGACTCGAAGCGAAGAAGTTTGTCATGTATTGTCTGGCCTACGAAAACAACAAAAAACAACAATAACGAGCGCCACACGTAGCAACTTAATTTTCCGTACGAGTCTCGAGCGCAACTAAATAAAAAAAAGTGAACAACAATGGACCACCATGACCCTATATAGCGATTGCAGGCGGGCAACAACAATGAGGCAAGCAGGCCAATTGGTATCAATGAATGTTGGTGTGTTGCTGCCTTATTGGATGCAAGTAGCAATGGCTTTGGCGTCGCTACATTTTGGTGGTCAATTACTGTGTGTTTGCTGCCATCACCGCCGCCGCCACCGCCTTGGCAATAAATTCGTTTATCGCCCGCAAATCGCTTTTTAAACGGACTCATTGTATGCACTGCAGCTAACTGGCGGCAAATTTTGTTGCTATTGTGTTTTTTTTTATTTTTTGGTACACTACTTGCCACATTCATGCATTTTAAAAGTAAGTTTTTGGTTCATGCGACAAAATTCGAACACACTTTAACTTCGCCGTACAAATTGATGGAATTATGCAAATGGCGCTGGGGTTGGCTCTACGGCAGTTGTAACAGGTTGTTACAGCGGTTTACATTGTCCCAATTCGAATGTAATATTATTTTTTGGTGCATTTTATGTGCGGCACCGCAATTTGCAGGCTGCGAAAATATTGCTTTTTACAAATTTTCCTTTGGTGGTCCAATTTAATATTTAAACGAAATCACTTTCAGTTTCAGCCGGAACTTTAATACATAAAAATATTTGCATTCCAGCATCACTAAAAAAATGTATACAAATCAATGAAATTAAGATGTGTAGGCTTGGACAGTAAATGGACTCGAGGCTATGCATAAGCGCCCTCAACAACGAACAAGTTTCCCCTAACGAAAATTTTAACGAATGAAATCAGTAACTGTCTTCGTAGAACATATACTGGGACCAATATAAACCATAAATGTAATTAGTTCCAAAAGTGTACTTCACAGATCATGAGCCCGTTACTTTTTTGTAGCTTCCAGATCATTCGAGGACTTGGTAAAATTTTGTTTAGTTTCACTTTTATTTCAACATATTTTGATTAAAAGAAAAATACTGATAAAAATAAAATTTTTCATAAAAACAGGGTTGAAATCTTGAAATTTCTGCCCGTATTTTGTTTGTAAGTCAAATATGAGTGGCATTTTGCTACTATGATAGCATGGCCGAGTAATCATAGCCAACTTATGTACAGTAGTCGAAAACATTATAGGCGCACCAAATTTTTTAAAATATTATTTTTGTTGTTATTTATTTCGGTTAGTTTTTTATAGTTCAATCTTTACCAACATCCGTATAAATACAAGTTTAAAGGCAGTGTCACACGATTGGGTATTTGCCAAAATTGTGTGTAAATCGTATCCCAATTGTTTGAACACCCAAAAATATTTCACTATCCCAATCACGAAAATTGATTTATTTTGAAATTTTTCAATAGAACATCGCTGTATCGTACCAATCTTTTGACTAAAAAAAAATTTTCCCATTTTTTTTTACCAATAGCCCAATATAAAAATTTACAAATCTGTACAAATGTATCAATCGAGTGAAACTGCCTTAAAAATTTATGCAATTAAAAAAAAAATTCTTTCGTTAAAATTGAATTCTAGTAGAATAAAGTACACGTTTCAAATGGCTAAAAATGTCGATTGATTTTTTAGAATTTTTAAAAGTACGAAATTTGTACGAAAGTTTGTTGAATTTTTTTTTAATATTGCACAAATGAGTAGTCCACTTGCAAACAGCGTTATGTGATTTTATAATAGTGTGCCATAAATTAAAAAAAAAACGTCTACAACAACAAGTAACATCCAAGTTGTATATTTCTCTTTATTATCTGAAAATTTGGATAAACAAGCGCCCAATAACAATAAAAAACAATGTGGCAGTGTGGTAGTTTTTGCAAATTTTTTATATAAAAATAGAATATAGCGAGTTTTGAAACAGTAAGTTTTCATAGCTATCTTTTCTTAGCTTTTCGCGTTCGCTCTTCCATGAATATTGGTCTTCTTCTTTTTTACGACGCCTTCTGAGCTGTGAGGCAGGCGAACGCCGGCAAGTCTTCGATGCTAAGAGCCCCTGGGCTTGCAAGCGGCGGATCGTAAATGGCAAGAGCTGCAAAGCAAGCAGACGAGGATTGCTACAGCGATGACGGCAAGGCAGAGGAGCGGCGAAAAAGCAGGCGATAAGCAGAGGGCTAGGATGATGGCTAGCGGCGCTCTAGCCCAAAAATGATCGAAACATATGAGCAATATCTGACGGTGGCGCTTCTTGACCGCAGTTGCACTATGGGCAGGTGACCACCGATAGGTAGACATCTGTAGAGAGAGGGCTGCTAGTCCAGATGATAAAGAAGATGAGGGAAGAGCCGGGCATGTCTATGCCTTCTTTACATGCGGCAGGTTGGTTCAATGGGCTAAAACTCATTAGATGCAACGACGATGCTACATTGAGTTGCTTAAAAAAAGCTGTACCTAACCAAGCAGGTTAATGGGCTTTGGATAGGGCTGAGATACCAGCGGTTAAGATACGGATCGTCTGAGTAAATTTCTGTCATAAAAAGCTTCTCATAAAAGACAGTATTCGCGTGAGCACGCAGGAGAACCAAA
>NW_023458556.1:28541752-28542551 GCF_013731165.1 Rhagoletis pomonella
TTGGCCATTGGTCGTTTTGGTCCGTTCGTCGTGTGGCAACGATTTGGCAGCAAGGTGTGAATTTCATAGAAATAAAAAATAACAAAATCAAACCAAAGGACTAAACAGCACAAGCAAAAAAATAAACAAAAAAAAAATTGGGAACGTGCGAAGTAGTTCGCACCTTTTTGCAACAATTTAGTTGGTAAGGTGTATTAGTTGGTAAGCTGTATTAGCGCTGCTTAGGTTGGCTTCGCAGCGAGTATCCTTAGCAGACGTGTTTTCCTCTCTCGTTTTTTTTTTTTGCTTGGCGACTTAAAAATTTTGTGCGAGATTGGCAAAGGACGCCTGACAGCATTGCCTTACGCTAGTTGTTTTTGTTTTTATATAGCTTTTGTCTCTTTGCTTGCTGATATTTAGCACTTTTTAGAACATAGTTAAACGGGTGATTAATGGCTTTTTAAGAGGCTCAAGCTGGGTATTTGAGACTCTTAATTGGAATATACAAGTCAACAAGTATTCGTTCATACACCCATGCAAACAAGTACATACTTATACATATTTATCTGTTTGTATACATTGCATGTTCTGTCGATATGAGGCGGCATGCCGCAACGTAAATCTGCTTAAAATTGGCACTAATAGGATTTGATTGGCACGTTGTACGTGTATGTGTTGGTACAGTTCACATACAAATACAACTGCATATATTTACTAATGAAAAAAACCAGCGAAAATAAATAATCTTTGCTTGCCAGCCGATCAGATGGTGTTAACATCAACACCTTTTGTTATTTTGTCGCTGCTTTAGTCCACTTGA
>NW_023458556.1:28542651-28544143 GCF_013731165.1 Rhagoletis pomonella
GCTTCTCATAAAAGACAGTATTCGCGTGAGCACGCAGGAGAACCAAACAAATTTTATGCTACTACTTGAGAGAGAATATATTAGCTTTATATGTATAGGTATTTTTCATTTTGCCCGTACCGTTGTGTTAAGCGATCTCTGTTCACATTTGGACTAAAGCAGTGTTTGCATTATTCAACTTTGCGTTCAACAATTGCGTTCAACTCAACGCAGGGTTGTACGAAAAAAAAGTTGAATGGCTAAATTTTGGCTGGCGACCAACTTTGTTGAAAGCGATTAGTTGAAAGGCCATTCAACCAAAAGTTGAATGCAAAGTTGAACAATGCAAACACCTTTTTATGGCGAATATTTTGATAAATTTTCATATTTTGATATTTTTAGCCATTCAACTTTTTTTTCGTGCAACCCTGTGCTGAGTTGAACGCAAATGTTGAACGCAAAGTTGAACAATGCAAACACACTTTAAGGAGCAATATAAACAGACATAAAACTTGTATTTCGTTTTTCATTCACTATACATACAAACATGCACATTTAAAATATTGATACTTCTTTAGCGAAGGAAAACCGAAAAATACTCATTTAAGCACGCAATAATTTCATTTCGAAGTGATCTACCACATGGCATGATTGACTTATCAAAGAGTATTTAATTTTTTTTTCTGTTGCACGAAACCTCAAAAAATCAATGCCATGTTGCAACATTCAACCGAGAGTTGCAGCCAAAACTCAAATTCGACGACAAGTCATTGTCATTGCCGTTGCTCGCAAGACGGATGTGCATGTGTTGATGTATGTATTTACGCATTTAAGTGTAAGCACAATACCTGACGTCACAATAGCTATGTTGCCAGCAAAGACACTTACAAATAAATAAATATGTAGACTCATAAATACAGGTGAGCACCAAGTCTGAAGCTAACAGATGTCAACATGTTGCACATGCGCGAACGGCAGTGACGATTGCGATTTCGCTTACCTACTGAAATTTACAACCAAATGACAAGTGCAAAATGCTAAAAGCCAACACACGTAAGTGATACTACCAAAATTAAAACAACACCAATAGCATATCTGTAAGCGTGTAAGCTAACCGCAGTCTCAATGTCGTGATTTATGATGTGACTGGCGCAACCACAGCAGCCACAGCGGGAACGCTTGCAATTCCAACGCCGCTGCAATAAGAGTATTGTGGTTTCAAGTTTTCGCGTAGGATGTCAATGCTTCAGCAAAAACTGCAACTTCGCGTTTGTGCTTGTTGGTGACCGCTGATGGGGCAGCACAAATCTCAAACGTCAGCAACTCCTGCGCGCTGAGAACATTGACTATCGCCTGCCACATTGTGACTGATGGACGCCGAAATGAAGTTGTTTTACGTCAATGCAACTAAGCTGTCAATGAATGAATTGACAGCGTCGGTCACTTGAGAATTCATTCAGATTTTACAACGAAAAATCAGTGTTTGTCGCTGAGGTGAAATGCTCTTTTTTTT
>NW_023458556.1:28544243-28545472 GCF_013731165.1 Rhagoletis pomonella
GCTTCTCATAAAAGACAGTATTCGCGTGAGCACGCAGGAGAACCAAAAAAATTTTATGCTACTACTTGAGAGAGAATATATTAGCTTTATATGTGCAGATATTTTTCATTTTCCCCGTCCCGTTGTGTTAAGCGATCTCTGTTCACATTTGGACTAAGGAGCAATATAAACAGACATAAAACTTGTATTTCGTTTTTCATTCACTATACATACAAACATGCACATTTAAAATATTGATACTTCTTTAGCGAAGGAAAACCGAAAAATACTCATTTAAGCACGCAATAATTTCATTTCGAAGTGATCTACCACATGGCATGATTGACTTATCAAAGAGTATTTAATTTTTTTTTCTGCCGCACGAAACCTCAAAAAATCAATGCCATGTTGCAACGTTCAACCGAGAGTTGCAGCCAAAACTCAAATTCGACGACAAGTCATTGTCATTGCCGTTGCTCGCAAGACGGATCTGCATGTGTATATATGTATGTATTTACGCATTTAAGTGTAAGCACAATACTTGACGTCACAATAGCTATGTTGCCAGCAAAGACACTTACAAATAAATAAATATGTAGACTCATAAATACAGGTGAGCACCAAGTCTGAAGCCAACAGATGTCAACATGTTGCACATGCGCGAACGGCAGTGACGATTGCGATTTCGCTTACCTACTGAAATTTACAACCAAATGACAAGTGCAAAATGCTAAAAGCCAACACACGTAAGTGATACTACCAAAATTAAAAAAAAAACAACACCAATAGCATATCTGTAAGCGTGTAAGCTAACCGCAGTCTCAATGTTGTGATTTATGATGTGACTGGCGCAACCACAGCAGCCACAGCGGGAACGCTTGCAATTCCAACGCCGCTGCAATAAGAGTATTGTGGTTTCAAGTTTTCGCGTAGGATGTCAATGCTTCAGCAAAAACTGCAACCTCGCGCTTGTGCTTGTTGGTGACCGCTGATGCGGCAGCACAAATCTCAAACGTCAGCAACTCCTGCGCGCTGAGAACATTGACTATCGCCTGCCACATTGTCACTGATGGACGCCGAAATGAAGTTGTTTTACGTCAATGCAACTAAGCTGTCAATGAATGAGTTGACAGCGTCGGTCACTTGAGAATTCATTCGGATTTTACAACGAAAAATCAGTGTTGTCGCTGAGGTGAAATGCTTTTTTTTTTTGGTTGCCACACTAACTAGTAAAAATGAATAGTAAATGT
>NW_023458556.1:28545572-28547271 GCF_013731165.1 Rhagoletis pomonella
CAACGAAAAATCAGTGTTTGTCGCTGAGGTGAAATGCTCTTTTTTTTGGTTGCCACACTAACTAGTAAAAATGAATAGTAAATGTGAATAGCTCAGAGTTCTGGGATGAATTTGCGGATTTCAAAGTTTTCTACAACAGATGGGGATGTATTGCATTCTTAAAATTTTAATAGATGCGAGAATCGAAAAATAGATTTAAAGATGGAACGCTGATGTTCCGGCGAAAAGGTGCTTCGATCCGGCAGCCAAAGGTGGACAATTCAGTAATGAGCTCGCACGAAGGCAATGGAAGGACCGCGTGCAGAAGGATCCAACCGCGCTTCGTACATAAGGACAATTGGTGTATCCTTGTCTTTTAGTCAGAGTTTAAGTCGACTAGCGGTTGTTGCGGCAAATAAGACAAAGGCTTAAGTCACTGCGAAATACCCCCAGGCCTCAAATTTAAAGAAATAGTGATTATAGGTTTGTGTTATACATACTTTTTATAGGTAAATTTTCATCACTATTTTGATGTCTATGATCTGCTATTGTTTCCATTTAGAAGCTTATCCTAAATGTGAGTGCAGTTGAAGTTTCGCAGTCAGGACGATGATGGTAACGAATTGAAAAAAGTCAGAAAGTATGCGTAGGAAAAGTAATACGAAACAAATTCTAAAAAAAAACTCAAACTCAATCACAATGACCAGGTGGTCAACTAGCAATAAGTACATGCATACATACATACATACATACACACATCGTCCTTTGTGCCATATTTGCCCGACCTTCAATCTAATGTAGCCAATGCGCAACGTGTGTGTCAAACACAGGAAACCAGTCTAACATTTTTTATGCTAAAAATAATTCGCTGCACAATGGAGAAGCGGTCAACCAGCACTAAGTTCCTCATTGAAATTCGCTGAGGCGTTAAAGTAGCGCAACAAAAGGTGGGTGAGAACAGTAGCGAATTTCTAACGGATAGATAGTGCGCATATGAATGCGCTGTGACCTCTTAGCTTTATGTACATGCAGGCCTTGGCATGCTTAATGCGAGAGTGTTAGTTTCGTATAGGAATTTAAATAGTTTTTAATGGCGAGACGGATGAAGAACAAATGAATGACTCGGTGGATGGGATGAACGCGTGCGGTCACACAGCGTGTGGCAAAAATACGTGTAGAGGCAAATTTTTGCAAAATCCTTGTGACACCTGAGTTAAGAGGGTAGATGGGAAGAAATTAAGAATTTTCGAAATCCAGTACGTTTTATTAAATGGCATATATATGTATGTATGTATGTATGAGACATTGTTTTTGAGCGTTTACGACCCCTGTCCATTTTGCTTTTAACTAAATATATTTTTTAAATATGTAGTACTTTTAAAAAGATTCAAGCTTTTTAATGCCTAGTGAGATGTTGACCCTGAATTTTATTTTTCATGTCATTTCAAGGTCAACAATACTTTTCAAATTCAGACCGTAATAACCGCGAAAGAAACGTAAGCTCCAAATGTTTTTATTTGTCGTTTTTTTAATCAAAATTCCATAATTTTTTCACAAACAAATAGCTTTTCCATATCCAACAATTGGTAAACAAATACAACCAAAAAGATGGCTCAAAGAGGACCATCGATTCTTGAGTTATGCGCCGTCTGAATTACGCAACTTTGGTATACATATATCGTGGGGTGACAGGTAAAACTCATTAAGTACAGTTTTTGGA
>NW_023458556.1:28547371-28569364 GCF_013731165.1 Rhagoletis pomonella
TTTTTTTTTGGTTGCCACACTAACTAGTAAAAATGAATAGTAAATGTGAATAGCTCAGAGTTCTGGGATGAATTTGCGGATTTCAAAGTTTTCTACAACAGATGGGGATGTATTGCATTCTTAAAATTTTAATAGATGCGAGAATCGAAAAATAGATTTCAAGATGGAACGGTGATGTTCCGGCGAAAAGGTACTTCGACCCGGCGCCCATAGTTGGATAATTCAGTAATGAGCTCGCACAAAGGCAATAAAAGGACCCAGTTCAGAAGGACCCATCAGCACTTGGTACATATGGACAATTGGTGTATCCTTGTAACGGAGAGAGGAAAAGTCTTTTAGTTAGAGTTTAAGTCGACTAGCAGTTGTTGCGGCAAATAAGAATAAGACACCAGACCTCCAATTTAAAGAAAAAGTGACTATAAGTTGTTGTTACACATACTTTTCATAGGGAAATTTTCATCACTATTTTGATGTCTACGATCTGCTATTATTTCCATTTAGAAACCTATCCTTAATATGAGTGTGGGTGAAGTTTCGTAGTCAGGACGATGATGGTAAAATATTGAAAAAAGTCAAAAAGTATGCGTAGGAAAAGTAATACGAAACAAATTAAAAAAAAAACTCAACTCAATCACACTGACCAGGTGGTCAACTAGCAATAAGTACATACATACATACATACATACACACATCGTCCTTTGTGCCATATTTGCCCGACCTTCAATCAAACGTAGCCAATGCGCAACGTGTGTGTCAAACACTGGAAACCAGTCTACCATTTTTTATGCTAAAAATAATTCGCTGCACAATAGAGAAGCGGTCAACTAGCACTAAGTTGCTCATTGAAATTCGCTGAGGCGTTAAAGTAGCGCAACAAAAGGTGGGTGAGAACAGTAGCGAATTTCAAACGGATAGATAGTGCGCATATGAATGCGCTGTGACCTCTTAGCTTTATGTATATGCAGGCCTTGGCATGCTTAATGCGAATGTATTAGTTTCGTATATGAATTTAAATAGTTTTAAATGGCGAGACGGATGAAGAACAAATGAATGACTCGGTGGAAGGTATGAACGCGTGCGGTCACACAGCGTGTGGCAAAAATACGAGTAGGGGCAAATTTTTGCAAATTCCTTGTGACACCTGAGTTAAGAGGGTAGATGGGAAGAAATTATGAATTTTCGAAATGCATATACATATACGCGTGTATGTATGTATGAGGCATTATTTTTGAACGTACATATACGACCCCTGCCCATTTTGCTTTTAACTAAATATATTTTTTAAATATGTAGTACTTTTAAAAAGATTCAAGCTTTCTAATGCCTAGTGAGATGTTTACCGTAGATTGTATTTTTCATGTCATTTCAAGGTCGACAATATTTTTCATCTAATACCCCGCATTCCGTCCGTAATAACCGCGAAAGAAACGTAAGCTCCAAATGTTTTTATTTGTCGTTTTTTTAATCAAAATTCCATAATTTTTTCACAAACAAATAGCTTTTTCATATCCAACAATTGGTAAACAAATACAACGAAAAAAAAAATGGCTCAAAGAGGACCATCCATTCTTGAGTTATGCGCCGTCTGACTTACGCAACTTTGGTATACATATATATAAAAATATTTATTTTTGATAACAATCAGTGGTTATATTCAATGTACATATGCTGGTTTAAGTGAAATAATTAAATCAAATTCGCCTTTGTTTTAAAATACCACCATGCACTATTATCTAAACCTGTTTGTGGAATGTATGTAGTTGCCATTTTATACCATGTCCCCACCGGATCTAACCACGTAGTTATGGCTGTTGAGTTGGTTATCCCGATAACCCACTTCATTTAGCGTAGTTTCGCCATATAAAAATGACAGCACTTAACCATTTCACTGAGATGGTTAAAATCTAACCAACTCGAAACCACGTCGAGAGTCTGATACAACCCTGTGTTTTCCCGCCATCTGTGGGTCATTAGCGTTAAAATGTAAAGAACTCGTTCCCTACTAGTGTTTGGATTCAGCTAAAATCAGATTAGATTTACTCCGGTTTTTAAAAAAATTTGAAATCAAGTCCTCTACTTCTCTTGACTTCAAATCTATTCCGTTTTTTCATTCATGTTATGCCCCTCTTGGGGCCGTTTTTTGAGCGTTCACCACCGGTTTCAGTAAAAAAATTGAAAGTTAGCCAAATCTCACTGTTAAAAAGTAACTTTTTCATAGCAATGAGCCAATAAAGTAACTTCGTTATTTTTTGATGTATGGCTGTACAAATTGGCGGATGCAGAACTTTACTTAAGTTGTTAAAAAATATATGTAAAATGAAATTTATATAAAGTAGAAAAGGTTTGCTTTTTTAAAAATTAAGTGTTAGATACGTTCTACTATATAGAAAATGCTAAAAATTACCTAAATTGTAACATATCCTTACATTGCCTCGCGTACTTATTTTGCAGGAATAGAAAATATTTTAGTCAAACAATTAATGTCAGAAACAAAAATTCAATCTAGTACGGAAATTTTGTTTTTGCTCCGATTTTTGCGGGAATTTAGTCCTGAATCGATTTTTGGAAGTCCGAACACTGTTCTTTACATTTGTACTGTTTTATAAACCTTAAACCGCAGTGTGGACAGCAATAGTTAGTGAGGTGGTTAAGTTCGATTTGAGATGGTTAACTTTTTGGTGGGGACATGGTATTAGGAAGTGTGATTGAATTCTTTCCCTTTTTATCCTGCTTACAAAAACCATCCCTGTGGATGGTAGTGTCAAATTTTAGAAAACAGCTACTACTAGGCACATACAGTTTTCATTCTAAACAAACATCTTGAGCTTAAAACTCGTAAAAAGAAAACATAAAAAATAGATACATTACGAATTCATTAATTACACTAGTTTACACGAAGAAAGGACTTCGCGAAAAAGTGTTTGTTTAGACTTATTCAGGGCGCTAAACATGAAAATAATGGTGATTTCGTTTCTACCAAGAAATGTTGCCTTTTGATTGCCCCTTTCTCTTTTCGTGTTCGATTTTAAATTAAAGGCAAAGGTTGAAAAAATTGTGTGTTCGTTTCTTAAAATGTCACGCTCTTTTAAGGCAAAAAGGCACATTCTCTGCGCTCTGAAGCTTCGTCAGGGAAGAGTGTAACATCAAACATATTTTGCATCGGGTAATGGCAACATTTTTTGGAAGAAACGAAATCACCATAAGTCTCATTTACTTTTCCAAAAAAAGCGTTTTCGAAACATAAAAACTCCAGAAGAGCGAATGCAACTAATTTTCTTTGAATGCCTTTCGAAAGATATATTTAGCCGCATTGCGTTGATATATGTATTTTTTTTTTGTCAATTGATGTTGTACTTTTTGAGTTTCAGGCCTTTAAATGCGAAAGATAAGGAAATTTTCAAGCTTTTTGTAAAATTGTTTATTTTTACTCATTGCTTTCAGTTGATAAACTTAGTTAGGACGAAGGACAATTTTATAACGAAAATATGAAGTATAAGAGCGCCCAAATCGGACAAAAAATGTTACGGTTTTGGCAAATTTGATAAAAGCGGCCAATTTCAATTTTTGCTACAATCAACAGAAATGTTTAAACTTAAGGTTTAAAATTAAGTTTAGAATCTCAAAAAAGAGCCAGGGGCTAAAAGCAAATTCCTGGGGCAATTTAAAATAAAAAGAGCTAAGTCTAACTCCAAAAGCATCAAAATGGCAACACGGCCCTTAACCTTCAATTTGAATTATTAAGAAATGGTTTACTGAATTCTGTTGGGGACATATCAGCACAAGTGACGCCCAACATTTAGATAGACCAAAAGAAGTCACACCAGAAATCATCATTGAAAAGTTACTTGACTATCGGATAGTGGGGGTGCGTGAGGTGGCTGAAACCGTAGGCATATCAATTGATCGAGTACATGGCATTACGCATGCGTATTTGAACATAGAAAAGCCCCAGCACAAGTCCTATTGACATAGCGGCAAGACAGATAGTGGCAGATCCACATGAACGTGCTAAAGAAAGAGCCAAGCAAAATTGGCTGCAGTTCATTCGGAGTATAAGCTAATCGAACATGGTTGTTCAAAGCGTACTTATACAGACTTACATTCCAGGAGGACCCTGTTTTTTCGTTTGTCCGAGGTTCGAAACCGCAAGGGACGACTTGAACAGAAAGGAAGGGCGGCCACTTAAGATTGACGACCTTGTTGATATCATGCTTGAGTCAGTAGAAAATTGGTCCTTAGTTTAGAAATTCTAACAAGTGGCACAGACTCGCAAATATTCATAGAAAGGTAATAGACGTAGCGCCTGTGATGGAGCATCGGACCTCTATGACCGGCTTGTATTTATTAAATAAAATTCTTCTGAAACGTGTCATCACCCTTTGCGTAAAAATATCAATGTGGATATGTCATTTCAGAAATTCCATTAAGATGCTGCGCAGTTACGATTCCTGCCTTTGAAGTGTTATTGCTCTTCAACTCATGGACCACATTTGCACAGTACTTCATACATTTTACGAATTTTTGTTGCCTCGAACAATGTGCGCGCTCTTCTCCACGCGTCCATCACGTAGCTACATAGAATAACTTTAATGCTATAATATGCGCCCTAATACTAATTCAGCGCATAAATAATTGTAGGGTTTTCGGTGCAATTCGAATGTTACAGTTTAAATTATCCTTCAAAAATCCGTAGCGAACAAACCAAATCGCAGTGAAGAATTGGCGAATGGCTTCCTCAGTCAATTCATTAGTGTGCGCAGCGGCACGCCCCTTTGGATGCACCTACATTTTCGTAACAGCATTTACTTTTATTCTACTTTTTTTTTTTTTTACTTTCTTATTTTGCAAATCTTCCGAGAATAATTTTCTGCTGCCTGGTAATTGCACTGTCATTAGAAATGTTGAAGGTGCAAGCATCTCAATGTGGACGAGATGTTGTTGGACTCGTGTCGCGCGCGCGCGCGCAAACCAAAGAAGAAGAAGCAACGGCAAATATCATTAAAATCGCAGTGTGTCTGCCGCCTACGAAACTGACGTCGTTTTCTAAGCGTAGTAGCATTGCAGCAAATTCTTTAATGCTTTTGACTACTGGCACTGACCGACAGAGTTGACTGGCTTCATGCCGGCGTTGACCTCAGAGTCTGACTTTTCTGCCGACGTGGTCTGGCCGACTGTCGCTTGCGTTGCGCCGCAATCATTTATTTGCCACTAAAATGATCGCAACATCGATCACTTGTCTTTTTATGCCGCTTCAAGAGGAAAACAACAACATTCGCAGCCAGCAACAAAAGCAGCGTAAATATTTTATTATGGGGTTTACATGTTGTTGGTCGCTTG
Organism: Rhagoletis pomonella; assembly: GCF_013731165.1. Taxonomy (NCBI): domain Eukaryota; kingdom Metazoa; phylum Arthropoda; class Insecta; order Diptera; family Tephritidae; genus Rhagoletis; species Rhagoletis pomonella. The sequence continues at coordinate 28,552,709 of NW_023458556.1, forward strand.
ACGCTTGACCGGATGCCGTTGTTGCTGTCCAGCCGTGGCGGCATTCATTTATTTATGGATCCTGCGATATCGTCAACACTGACGACCATTTCCCTTGGAATTATTTTTTTTTGTTTGTAAAATGAATATCGCATTTTTTTCTTATTTTATTTCTCCTGCTGCTGATGCTGTCGATTATTTAATCTGCGCGCAGAACTTTCCGTTGATGACGATGATGATGATGCATTGATTTTTGATCGCTGTGATTATCTTATACATATGTATGTATAGATAGCACAGCTAACGAAAAAGCAACACTCAATGCGCGGTGGCAGCAATCCACCCAACAGTGGCACGATAAGTTGTGCAACCTTCAAATGTGCGACATTGGCCGATAGTGATCGCCGATATTTGATGAACATCGGTGCAGATCATAATAATTACATGCAATTTGTTGTAATTGAAATGCACAAAATGACTTCAGTGTCACCCCGTGGCGTTGCAATTTGCGCGATTGCGCATGCGCGAGCAGCAAAAATAAAACAAATGAGAGTAATCGATCATGAATGAGCGCGATCGATGAGCCACATATCAGGCGCTGCTGTCTTCGCTGCTGTCTTCGTTGGTAACTTCACATGTAATACACGTTTTCATACCCCATAGCATAGGCTCAAATGCAAATTTTTGCATCCCAACATTGTTTCTGGTTTGCTTACGCCTCCTCAATGCTCTCCCCCTCCCCCCCTCTACAGCTCTGCTATATGTAGAAAATATTACTGCACTCAGTTACTCGCCTTAAGCGCCCAGCGAGGCGTCACATGTCAACCTGAGGATTATCACCTCAACGGATCAGCGACACTCTTCGGTAGCTCTCGCTGGCATTCAATGCCAGCCATGTGCACACTTTAACCGGTATCCATTCCATATTAATGTGTGGGTAAAAAATTATAACGTTCAAACTTTATATGCCCTTTGCCTGTCGTCACTGCCACACATTCTGCCACATAACGCAATGTAATTTAGTCACTCCCTGCCTGTAAGCTGTATTGAAGATTCCAACTTACTGATACTTTGCTATACTAACAGCTACTGTCTGGGATTCTTCGCGAGCGTTTTTTTTTTTTTTTGTATAATTACAGTACATTTCAAGATTAATTTGGAGATTAACTATAAAGTTTCTTATGGTGCCTGCCGCTTACTGGTTTAACATTTAAGAACCTGTTGTTGCAGTTTTACAGAGGCATGGAATAACTTGCATGGATGCGAAAACAAAATAATTTTCTTATAAAAAAAATCTTTCAACTAATCTTTAAAACAAAACAAAATAATAAACTTAATTTAAAAAAAGCCATGAGAATAATGATCGATAGGTTGCGGGAGCCATTGCCCGAGAGTATGCACTGCGACCAAAGGATCTATTGTGCCCTCAACTATTTTCAGTACCGTATTTGATCCTAGAGAACCCAAAAACTTGAGGAGATCTCCAGGGGTTAGCGATTGTATCAAATCTTCACTTGGCCAGAGTTGGCCTAGGCAACTCTCCCGTATTCTCGCGAACGCCTCGCACTCGCAGAACCGACATAGGTCGTTTAGCCAGATCCCCGGCTTGTGCAGGTGCCCCATCAGAAACCTGGTTATTATGCTTACCCTTTCCTTGGGAAGGTTAATAATAGCCGTGTACTTTGTAGATAAGGTTGTAGCCTCCTATTAGGTATTTAGCCTGACGTAGTCCTGTAGTGTTACACCAGTGTTGATTCCTTAGCCTGTTCCTCGCCTTCCTGAGCTCTTTCTTGATTGTGCTAGGTCCAATCGTTAGGAAGGGCTTAGGACCTATAGGCGACGAGGCGGCTGGCATTCTAGCTAGTCAGTCCGCTTCCTCGTTGCCAGCAACTCCTATATGGCCGGGATAAGTGGCGAAATTAGTCGCCACCAAGCTGACATGGCTTATTTCTCGGTGAGTTGCGTGGTCGCGGCAGTATCGTAGCCGGCGAGCAGCCAAGGGTTAAGGCGGGACTCTATACACGGTTTTTTATTGAAAAGCGGTTCAATAATTTTACAGTGGATTTTAAAAAGCGAGTTAAGTGCTTCGGCTGCTGTATGCCTAAGCCATGAAGCGGTGGTGACCAGAGTACCCTACATAGCCCGAGAGGAGATGGTCGGCGGAGCCACAACCCGTTCAGATTGAAGGTTGGGTCGGAAAATATGAAGTTTATTGACCGCTGTAATACCAGGTCGGTAGGTCTTAATATTTAATATTATTCTATTTTCTAATACGAAAAGTGGGTTAAGCGCGTAATGGCCCTTGAATATAAGATGTTTTTTCGACAAAAAAGTGTCTCCATTTAGCCATTCCAAGATCCTATTCCCTATTTTTTAATTCTTCCATACATATGTATAATAGATATTATCGGAGATGACTTCTTCATTCGACACAAATCTCTAAAAATCGAGCCATCTATACAGGTTAAGAAACCGGAAATTATCACAGGGGACCAAATATGGAGAATATGCAGAATAAAAAAGGCAATCCGTGCATTGTCTTGGAAGAAGAGCAATTTTTTCTAACCAAATGCTGTACTTTTTGCTTCCAAGCAGTGTCAAATCTGCAAATCATCTCAGAGTAATATTTTCCGGTGCCTATTATACCTTTTTCAAGGCAATCGATATCAATAAAAATCGTTCTGTGTGCGCTTTGAAAAGCTGTCGCCATGAGTTTGTTTGCGAATAGACCCGCCTTGACCTTTCATGTTGCACGTTCACCGGAAGACGTCCCCTGATTCGACTCTATTCGTTAGTCCCTGGCAGGGACCGGAAATAACAGTTATTTTTCTTTTTTAAATCGCCTTGACCAAATATTTTTTAAGTTTGAAATAAAAGTAATTTGCTGATAATAAACAAACCGCTTATCCAAATTAAACAAGTTTGGTATCAAATGAAACTTATTTTCGGCCCCTGGTCTCTGGTATATTGTGGTGAATCTGTGTTTCATGCAAGGCTGGCGCAAAAACTCGTCCGAGTAGAGTTAAGGTCGGGTGTGAGCGATCGTGGCGCCCATCGCGCGGATAGCTCTTTCACGCGTAACTATTCATGTAAAATGAGATCTGAATACTCAGATCAGAAGCCTACAGCCTTGGCCAGCTTATATTTTGTTAATTTCCTGATCATCAGCATGGAGAATGGGAGGAATAACTCCTACCAAAAGGTGCTACTTTTGCCTCGGTAGACAATCGAAAAGCACAGTCCCTTCTTGACGAGCTCAGCATGTATGGCGCTAAGGCGTGGAAAATGTCGAGCAAAAATTAGAAGGCTTTTGGGGGCTTTAGAGAGAACTATTTTACATAAAATCTAAGACCCGGTTCGCGTGGGCGACGGGTACCAAGGAAGATGAGGCTCCAGAGAAAATATCCCTCGACTTGGCACCCATGGATGGTACACAAAAGAGTGGTCGATCACAAACCAAATGGAAGCTCAAATTGCTGAAAGACCTGCCTGCACTCGGAAAGAAAATGTGGCAAAGAATTTACAAAAGGGACAGTCAATTTACGCAGTTTTTTTTTGTGTCGGTCAAAAACGACAAACGGTTTTAGTGCCAAATAAGAAAAAGATCGTCCCATTCACAATTGATCTATTGCGTGCCAAGTTCGGTTATCGGGTAATTAGCCGTCTCGCCGATGTCAATTAGCCACCTCGGAGCTGTGATTTGACGGCGTTAGATTATTTTTTGTGGCGTTCCGTGAAGGACCGATGTTATGCGAGTAATCCAATAACGAATCAGTCCGTTAAGGCGTATATTGAGCAAGCCACTGGTGAGAGTCACCAAAGTCTGAGTTAAAAGGATGCGCTACTGCGAAGCCAACAACATGAATGAAGTCGTCTGCCATAAATAATTGAAATGATTGCTGTTTTGAATAAATCATTATTCTTTTTTTATCGAAGCCACTACATATACCACTCGCAGAGCAGATTCCTTCCCTTGTTTCAATAGTTTTAGGCTGCCACCAAATACCTGGTTTAGCAGACTTTTAACCTATTTAGCCTCATAACTATTTCTCTATGTCACTTGATGATATACAATTCTGAGCTATTTTCCCTTGCATGATTTATTGGCCTGCAGCATCTGCACCGCGCACGCAACCACCCTCATTCTTGGATTCGAATTGCATCTGCAAAAACTCTGCCGCTTTGCTAAATTCCCATACATGTGCAAGCGTGCATACGTTCTAGAATATGGGGCACAGGTGTAAAATATCAAAGGCATAATGTCACAATTCAGCGTCATCAAAATTTTTCTGCAGACGCATTAATTTGCAGCAAAAGGTGTTTGCATTTACAATCGCAGCCTGCTGGGATGCACATAAACCCTTCTGCCGCAAATATGTATGTATGCAACACAATAATCAATATACATACGTAGTTAAAGGGGTCACAAACATTTGAGTACCTATGTATGTCGGTGTATTTATCTTCTTCATTCGTCCTTTGTGTCTATTCAATGGCACAAACCAAAATCGAGACAACACACAAAAATGTAATAAACTAGAGTGGAATTTTCTTTCTATCAATGATACAACTTTGGTTGGCACCAACAATCGAAACGCATCAAATTTCAATGAAAGGTGCAACGTGCAACATGCAGCACACACCTCGAATAATAAAATAAATCGGAAATTGCATATGCGCATGCGCCGCCGCCGCCGCCGACAAACATGGAAGTCCACAAGCATTTATGTGTGGTAGCTGTTACATGCCAAAGTACTCGTAGGACTCTAATAAGTGGCGGCGCTACTGGTAGACATACATACATGTACGTTAGTGTGTGCGCGTTTGTAGTTGTTTATATGAAATGTGCATTTCGCTGTCAAATGTGAAACGTGCTAATATTTGCTCAACGCACTCATACAAACGCAAGTATTTTATGTGCAGCAGATGCATTTTTTCACAGCAGTTTTCATTTTTTTATTTTTTTTTTATTATTATTTTTTTTTTTAATTATGGTAGTACTAGAATTTCTGCCCTCCTTCTAGAGGCGCAGGATTTCAGTCTAGGACTTTTCTTCGTCTATATTCGAAAGCAAAAAAAAAACTACGAGAAGCAGATGCACTTGCTTGAATTCGCGTGTGGAAGTACATACCTAATAAAAGGAAGTGTGTGTCTCTGACACTCACGCAGCGATAGGAAGGATATTGGTTAGCTGGCAGCGTTGATATTCTCTGGCTTATCATTTCACACTCTTCTTATTCAAGCGTACTTCTTCTTTCTCTACTCTACAACAATTTGACTATTTGTTGTACATACATACATATGTATGTACATATGTATATTGGCCTATTTGTACAGCTTTATTTTGTTTGAGAAACATTTTATTTCAAGTGGCACTTGGACTATGGTTTTGAAATTTATTTGATGTAAATATACGCGTGCCATTGTGTTGTGTACCTTAAATATTCTTTTGCTCATACAAGTCAGATCTAAAGGAACACTTAAGGTACAGAAAGCAAAAAAGAATACAAATAAAAATCGAGATCTCTGTATTTTCGAAATACGAGATGCCGCCGAAACTAGCGTATACATTTTTGCAAAAGAGAATTGAATTTAAGTGTTTCAAAAATTCGTGCCAAAGCTTAGCTAGTTATGTGTAAATGTATTAGGGTGGTCCAAAACAAGTAAAGTCGGAATTTTAATGCTCTCACCCCCTAGGATTGTTCTGTGTCGAAAAAACTCCTATTTTTTATTTTGAAATCAAAAACTCATTTAGAGGTCGCTCAAAGTTGTCCATGATGTATTTTGTATGGGGAAAAACAACTTTTCGTAGATATGGTATGTCATTCTTGAAGATTAATATTTTTGACAGGAAAACTCTGGTTCGTTTCAGGAGACTGCCAGTAACAATATCAAATTTTTTATTGAACCATTTTCTAATACTAAAGAATTTTTATTTTTTCCCCATTGCATTTTCTGACATTTTCTGGATGTTTTGGCGGACATATAAAATATATTTACTATGAAAAAAGGTTAAATTAATAATTGGATAATATTATTGGGAATCTCCTGAAGAGGAACAGGGTTTAGTCGAGCGAAAAATATTGATTTTTAAGAATTTTATACCATTTCTACGAAAAGAGGGGTTTTCCCCATATAAAATACATGGAAAACTTTGATCGCTTTGAGCGAACTCAAAATATTTTTTGATTTCAAAGTAAAAAAATATGGGTATAGTTTTTCGGTATAGATCAATCCAAGGGGGTAAGAGCATAAAAATTCCAACATTACTTTTTCACACGCATTTTTGGCCCACCCTAATGTGTATGTTACTAGGGATGTGCTGAACACTGCAGCTTGTTGTAAATGTTATGACTAGCGGTGGCCATCTTCGACCGGTTTTTCAGCGCGATTGTTGTTTTACAAGCTACACAAAATTTAGAGGGGTCGGTTTTTTTTTTAAATAAGTACTTGTTTTTTTTTTTTTTTATAAACCTACCATTTTTCGGTAATGTAAAACTTGAGAATATTAATTTTTCAAACAGATTTTGTTCTATTTTTTTATTCTGTAGCATAGAGGATTTTCGGGTTGAAACATTTTGGCGACATACGAAGAGATCAATAGAATGCGAGAGCCTGGCTTAAATACATAGAGGTTGTAGGTGAGCAAATGTTTCAGTCCAAAACTTTGTTTGGCCTTAAAAAGCTCTTCTACTTTGAACAGAAATTAACGTATTGGAGAAGGTGAATCTCAAAATCAGGTATTGAAGCTTCCCGTCGTATTTTCGTACTGCTAAACAGTTTTAACGTGAAGTAAAATTTGTAACAAAAAAGTTTTCATAAATAGATTTGTTTTTGATAAAACCACTGAAGATGAGTTACATTCGTCGAATATAGGATGCACTTCTATAGTAGTCTTCGACGCTCCCAATATGGACGTTGCATTTATTTCTTTGGCGTTTGTTGATGCAAGGGTTCTTGATATCGATATCGATATCGATATCATATTCTTTGCATACTTAGCTCGTATTTGCAAACATTTCGTGAAAATAACTTTCTGAATTTTGTCCCATCTCTTGAAATTCCTGCATAGCATCTTCCAAAAATTTTAAATTGCAATTTCTTATTTAAAGGCACTTATCTTCTTATTTTTTTGGCGCTCTAACCACGTCGTCCATCTTGTTTAAATCTTCTTAGAAGTTCTTTTTTTTTAAATCATTTAATGCTGCAATAGTCACGAACGCTTTCATGACAAGAGGCTATACATGTTCGCTTGGGCTTCGTGGAATTCACCACTAATCGCTGGAACTCCATCATATCCTTGGCCATAAAGGTAACAACAAGCTATCAAGCTTGCGAAAGATACTTCTTGATAGTTCTTGATAACTATCTCAAAATCAAATAGTTAATACCTAGATCCGCCACAGAAGGTACTTTATTAAATACATTTTAAGTACAATGATTAGTTTAGGGATTGTGTAAAAGAATGATAACGGCTCGGTTTTCCTCTCGATCGGTGTATAAAGCATAAATATCCCAAAAATTGCCCATTCCTAAAAATGCCTCATTTCTCATAAAGTATTTGCAAAAACATTTTACAAGGTAAAATAATACAAAACAGTGAAATCCAAGCATATGAAATTTGCGGTATCTAGCGTATGGAGGGAAACCACTGATGACATTTATTATTACTATCTTAATGTGCTTAATGGAAGTAACTGTCGGGGTGGAAAATATTACAGGAAGATTTTAGTATCAAGATTTAACATCGACGTCCGCTCCAGGACTGCACAGAGAAAGCTTTGCTGTGCCTTCTCGCAAATAGCAATTTTAGCAAATACTATTTTGATAAACGTGCATGATTTTAATTTTTGCATTTCCGCATTTTTTGTACAAAAATGTACACAGTTAGATAAATATTTGGCAAACCAAAGTCAGCAAATAAGATGTGACTTAAATAGAAATGAACAGAGGCGCATGAAGATCAAAGACTAAGCTGAAGGAAGCAACATGATCAAATTACCGATAAATATACAAATAAGTGAATATAAATACAGACATATGTATATCCTTTAGCACGTATGCTCTTACATATATACATATATAGGTTTATACATTAGGGCGATCCAAAATATGCAGGAAAATCAACTGCTGGGAATTTTCTTGCTGCCACCCTTCAGATTATAGAAAATGGAAAATAAGGAGACCCGCATTTTTTACTTTGAAATCGGATAATATCGATCAAAAATATTTATTTTTAACAATTTTATAGCAATTCTACAAAAAAAATATAGTTTTGCCAAATGAAATATGGTCACGTGGAAAATATTAGGGACGTGACATTTTGTCAAGTTTTGGATATTTTTCATTTGTCTGTTTAATGTTTATTATCTTTTTATAAAAATGGAGTTCATTATCTAACAAACACTTACAAAAAAATTTCACAGCAACAACAGACTTTTTATTGAGAATTTTTGGAAAAAATCTAACTATGCAGTTGTTATTACCCATTAAATTCCATATACAATCATGTGAAAAATAATAGGTACACGAAATTTTCACAGTTTCGGCTATTTTTTTTTGTTTGTTTGTTTAAGGTTTATTTCTGATAAAAATGCAGTTCATTATCTAACAAAAACCACACAAATCCAAATTTCAAACTTTGTACATAGAAAAATTAGAATAATTCAACAAAATTTTACATAAACGACACATTTTTACTAAGAATTTTTAGAAAAAAAGCTAAGTATGCAGCTTTATAGCTTATTAAATCTTAGCTTAAGAAAGTGCAAGTTTCTAGTGGCTAAGAAACCGCATTGATTTTTGATAATTTTTTTTCCCCGACGCTGTCACGCATTTTCTTCCGTACAAAGTCTGTTCGAAATTTTTTTTGTATGGAACAAAACAATAACACCATCCGCAAAAATATTATCAACGCGAATTACTGGTCACTGGAAGCTTGCACTTAATTAAGCTAAGATTTAAAGAGCTATAAAGCTGCATACTTAGCTTTTAAACTCTTATTAAAAAGTTTGTTGTTATTATAAAATTTTGTTGAGTTATTCTAATTTTTCTACAAAGTTTTAAATATGCACTTGTGAGGTTTTAGTTAACATAAACATTAAACAAACAAAAGAAAAACAGCAGAAACTGTGAAAAATGTCGGGTTCCTATTATTTTTCACATGACTGCATATGGAAATCTTCAAAGCCCTGGGTGGCATGGTTAAACATAAACGTAAATACGGGTCTCTTGATTTTCATTAGTCTTTAGTTCTGAGGGGTGGCTCGGAAATAAATTTTGGACTACCCTAATATATGTATTACATTTGCAATTATTTATAGGCCATATGTACATACATATATACATACATAAGTGTAAGCAGCTTTCAGATCAGCAAAAAGTAAGTCACAACAATGGAAAAGTCATTTCGTATGTATGTATTTATCCTAATATACATATGTAGTTCTTCGTCATACATACATACATACATATGTATGTGAGTAATACACACTGAGTATTTACCATTCTACTTATCCTGACCGCACATACACATATCCTGTGGCCGCTGCAAAACCATTTAAGCGCAATGCAAATATCCTAATCGTTTGCACAAACACAAACAAGAAAATACAAAAGCAAATGCAAATGTTAACTACCAACAACAATATGTAAAGACACACAGGAAGTAAAATTGTTGGCTACTGTTGTCGATCCCCTTATCTTCATTGGCTCTGGCCCAAATAGGATAACTCACGCCTTGTTGAGCCGCGGCAACCAACCTTCACAAAACAAAAGAGGCGAACTATTAGGAAGAAGAAAAATAAAACAAACTATTTTTTGTACCTTCCTTTATTTTTATTTTTTTTCTTACCAGCTACTATGAAATCGCACCTCACTTCTACCGCAGAAATTTGATAAATCTCAGCGATTAGCCACTGAATTCTTTTTTATGTACGCGCGGGAGTGTGTACGAGTGTGCATATGTATGTAAATGTGTTTATGTATGACTTACAAAAACGCTTTGATGTTGCGGCGTGGATTTTTTTTTTAAGCAAAAGTATATAATAATTCTAGAAAATTGCACTCTCTATGGTAATTTTGCATAATTCCCTGCATTGTCCAGCGCGTACATTGTAAACAATTGGAGTCTGTGTAAGTAGTTGCAGCAATTGGTTAGCAATTTTCTAGTCCTTTGATTTTATGCCACAGATATCTACTCAACAGCAAAAACGTGTACGTAGTACGTTCATCATCACAGTCATACAACCAGAGGGATTGATGAAAGTTCGCTACCTGTTTTAATATACTAAGTTGCAGTACTTACTCTGTAAAATTTGTATACTTGATAAATTCATAGAAGTGGTCATCGTAAACTAACATACTTTTCGTTAAGTGCAGGTCTCATGTTTGAGTTCTCACAACCACACTCTGTTCGAACTGATGCCCGATTAGTTTAGGGCAAGCCAACATTTAAATTTTATGATGCTCCCATATAAATATGTAATACTCCTTTATTGGCAGTAAGAGCCAGTACCGTCCGAAAACACTACAGTACAGATATATCAATAAACACGTACGGAGGAAAAGGAATGCATACGTTTATAAATAAACATGTACACAATACATTGACAAAAACGGTACTAGACTGTATCGCTTTGATTTCGGAATGCTTACACATTGAGAAGTTAGCTTACTGCCAATATAGAAGTATTACATAGTATATGGATGCTCCTTATGTAAATGATTTCTTATTATTTTTTTGGTGACTAAAAATTCACTGAGTTGTTCTGAGGTTATGCAATAAAGTTTACATAGAGATCGAACATGGTTTTCAGTGACAAAAAGTGCTGGCTTTGTATGGTTAAGTTAAACTCGATTTCCTTTAAACAAACTAACAAATTGCACAAAAAAACAATTATTTGAGAGCAGTCATTTATTGTTTCCGTTTCATTTGTCTGTGCTCCCTAGACTACACCTTGAATATTGAATCCTCAATCCGAGCTATGAACCATATGCTGCTGTGCATGAGGAGCGCACTACAATCGATGATCGACTAAACGGACTCCACACTTTTGTTGCCTAAGGAAATAAGGCGAATCAGTGGTCTTCGTTTCTACTGAATACGCTGGAGAGACTAATTGACCTGATCATTGGAAACTTGATTCCTCGAGTTCGTCCATGTAAAGCTCAATCGTAAACAGGATAGATAAAGTATGAATTGAAAACGACTTGAAGACTGCTGGGGACAAGGTTATAATACTAGATAAGCTGCTTGCAGCGTAGACAGAACAGCAGCAGCCGCTAGGTGGGGTCCTTTTACCTCTTACTAGATGAGCTTAGCTGATTACAGACGACGTGGTGGTAAAAGAAAGAAAAGATTTCGGAACAGATTTGCGTTAGACCCAAACTTAGCTTAACATGATGACTAAATGGACGGCTAATAGCGACATCTTCGTAAATCTTAGCGCAACAGAACGGAACTTATTCAATAGGAAGTATAGCATCTCCAACGAAACTCATTCCACGATTGTGGCTGTTCGGCCACAGCCTTACAGAGGGCCAAGTACAAAGACCTCATATTAGATAAGGAGCTAACATTGAAACCTAATATTGAGAAAAGTGTTGGCTGATGTTGCTGCAATGAGAGCCATTAAAAAAGATGGGGTCTCCCGTTTAAGGTAATGTTTTGACTCTATGAAACCACAATATTTTACAGAGTAATCGTCGGGCTGTGGTTCACTAGAGAGAAGGATACACCAGGTAAGCAGCTTGAGAGCTTTACTGGAAGATTCTTGATGGAAGACTCTTCTGCCATGTGCTCTCCATCGACATCAATTTTAGCGTTTTTAAGGTAGAAGTCACTTAGGTATATTAAAAAAGCACAAGGCACAGTTGAAGACGCACGCCAATAAGGAAGATAATCAACAAGGAAGATAGGCAACCAGGGCCCTCAGCTTCGAAGTGCCTGACATTCCTGGATACCATACGATAGCGATATTGCGGAAAAAATGCGTGGTTCACGACTAGACTGTACAGCTTTCGCAAAGCTAAGCTTGAAGTATTTTAACTCCCTGAGGAACGCTCGTGCAAATATACCGATCACCGATATAAAATTAATCCTGCATCTTTTTTGGCATGATACAAATCTTTCAACGCAATCTGATTTGCTTCAAAGTTGTTCATACAAATACGAAGTAGTTACTATCAAAACTATGAGTACCTTAGACTTAAGCGAGGGTTTGAGACACACCATCATTCTAGAAAATGAAAGAAAAACTGCTTATTTTCTTCCACTAGATACAATAAACTCATTTTTTAAGCTTGAGCCTTTCTAAAGCCAGCTAAGTACGGCTTATTTAAAGTATTATACAAACTTTTTTTGAATCCCCCTTAAACCCCCTCCAGCACATTTGTAGGAAAACAGAAGCTGCTTCTTACATTCAAATCGCGATAAGAGAATACAACAATGAGCGTATAGCTATGTACCATATACACTAGGCTACTCTAGGCCTCTCTGGCAAGTGAATGGTGGCAATGGCGGTCACTTCTTAGCCGCTATGAAATCAATTAAATTTTATTTCTTGCCTCACTATCTACATGAAATGAAGCGTTTTTCCTTCTGCGATAAACACCAACTTAGTTGCTGCATTATTTTGTGCAACCCAGCAGCGTTTGTTGCATTGGCATACATACATATCTACTTATTGACTATTGTTGCATGAATGGGCTGCAGCACACGCGCTGTCTCATAAAAGCTTGTGCAAAACGACATTCAACTGCATTTGATTCGACAACAAACTTTACGAGCTACCAAATTACTTCATTTTCGCATATTCATATTCTTTGTTTATGTATGTATGTGTGTATGTATGCATATCTCCTACTCTCCTTTAGTATGTGTACATACTTATACTAGTCTTACCTAACAAAGTTGTTAATAATTTTATAGTTCACTCTGGCCGTTGCTGCTGCAACAAAGTGGAATTTAACGCATCCATGAAGACTCTACGAATTGCGCCTTTAGCCCATTCTTGTAGACGCACTTACTTAATATTCGGTTATCAACTTTTTCGTTTAGTTTAGTTGCGTTTTAGTGCAGTGGCAATTGGCTCGCGTTTGTATCTTATTCATGTGCAACTTTTATGCATTTGCAGATAGTTTGCTTGCGCAAATTGTAATGGTAATTTTTTTGCATTCACGCCAATTTAATGTTCGAAGTGCGTGGAAATAAAGATAATTATAATTGACATGAAATATGAATGTGACTATTGGCTAAGCATACTTAGAGGCATAAGAGAACAAATATTAATGCAGTTATCACTTGTATTATATATCGACATCGTGTACACATACACTAACTTTGCGTAATTTCTCATATCTGAGATGAAGCCTTGTATTAAGATAATAAAGTTTAATTAGAAAGTAATAACTGCGGACAGAGTTTACAAAGGGCTTTCTGGTTACTATTTTCTAAACTAGTCGTACAAAAAAATAATAAAATAATAATAATAAAAGTAAAAGTAAAATAAAAATTAAATTGTCTTTGCGTGGTCTACTGCATAATGAAATTTATACGATATATCGACGGTGGCCAGATTTCTGTGGCCAAAAAGCAAGACATTTCTAAAGCATCGAATCCGAACATACAATCTCGTTTTTAGAATAAAAAGACATAACATCTTTAAATACAGTTTTATTAAAAACAAGACAGAGAGAAAAACAATTGGAAAATGGTCGCAAAAATGTATACACACAATATATGCGGTGATGAGAGTGTTAATAGGGAAAATACATTTTATCAAGTTTTGGCTACTTTCGTTTGTTTAAAAAATGTGTATTATTTTTTTATGAAAATATAACGTGCTAATAAAAAAATCAATATGCAAATCAAAACTTCGAACTTTTTAGAACATCTGTAAAAATTCGACGAATTTGAAAAAAGTTTTGATCAAAATTTTAATCAGATTTTCTAGAATTGTTCAAACCAATGCAGTTGCAGTTTTGTAGCCTATTAAATTTTAAAAAGGTCAAGTTTGAAGTACCTTGGATACACCGTTGATTTTTGGCAATTTTTTTCGCGCATTTTCTTCCATCCAAATTAATTACATAGTTCCAACAAATTTTTGTATGAAGATAATAAGCCACACCTTCCACAAAAAAATATTTACCAAAGAGGGCTGCCACCTATTTGATTATCAATGGAAATTGATTTAAAATCCATTATTTCAGAACTATGGCAACCCTCCTCCCACGTGGTTAAAAAATAAATTTCAACTTAATCCAAGTATTTAAGTATTTATAACAACGTCAGACGAAAAATATTTAAGGAAATTTTAGTAAGAAAATAATTTTAAAGAGGGTTTCCGCCTGTTTTTAAAGTCGTATTTAGTGTAAATATAAATGTAACTTTTTAGGAATATTAGAATATAGATATCCAAACGAACGAGCAATTTTTAAATTGATCATTTGGAATTTTTTAAGAGTGCCAAAAAAGGCTGCCACCTGTTGAAAAAATTCAATTCAAATTATTTGATAACTTAAATGGATTTTCAAAAGATGGATATCAGTCGAAATGAGTTTGAAATTAATTTATTTATGAACTGTATTTAAGAGAGTTGCCATGTACTTAAAAAATCAAGTTCAACTTAATTCATCAGTTGATTGAAATATATGTAACAATGCCAGACGATAAAAAGATTTTAGTTTGAAAATACTTTTAAAGGGGTTGCCACCTGTTTGAAAAGTCGAATTTGTTTTACTTATACACAAGCTATATAAATGAATTCTCGAATTATTAGTGTCAAACGAAATAGTTTTAAGAAAACTTTAGGCTGATAATATATTTTGATATTTTGTTGATTGAAATATATGTAACAATGCCAGACGATAAAAAGATTTTAGTTTGACAATACTTTTAAAGGGGTTGCCACCTGTTTGAAAAGTCGAATTTGATTTACTTATACACAAGCTATATAAATGAATTCTCGAATTATTAGTGTCAAACGAAACAGTTTTAAGAAAACTTTAGGCTGATATTATTTTAATCAGGGTTGCCATATATTTTTTTGAAGGTCATCTCATCTGCACCGTAATTTTGAATTCATGAAATGAGAAGTCACATTTAAGAACTGGGATTCTACATAGAAGTGCAAAAGGGTTTTATTTTTTTTTTTAACATAGAAATTTTTAGCGATACAGCGAGATTTGAAATTTTATGAAATGAAAACCGGCGCCATGCGAGACCTCTCATCACTCAGAAATGGTTTAGACGAATCGTTAATAATACTTTTTGAGGTTTTTGAATAGGGTTTCACCTGTTTACAAAGTTAAATTAAATTTTGGCGTTTTAGCGCCATGCGAGTTCACTGGTATTATTTATTTAGCTAATTAAGAGATCAAAATAATTCATTTACAAGCCAAATGCCTTGAGGACTTGAATGGGCAACTACAGACAAGTTGTAATGCAGTTATTTAAACTAAACGCTTTAATAACGTGGAGTATGATAACGAGCTTCGGATACTTTATAATTATAGAAAATCTATAAAAGCGGGACAGTAAATTTTAGGATCTTGGCCGAAGGCTCCTAAACTGACGCGGGGTCATAATCTTAAGTCTATACTTCCCTTTAGGGAACAAGCCAATGTATTTTAAGCCGAAGTATTGCAATGGGTGTCAGATAACATGGAAGTTCCTGCTAACGAGATGTGTGATTATTTGGCTATAGAAGACTCATTCCTGGGTCTGCAACCAGTTATAGCACTGCCTCTTCGTCCATGGAATCCACCGTAAGAAATTGGGTAAATATTTCCCACAGCTAGCGGCACAAAGTCATTCAAAAATTTTTCATAACTCACGAAGTGTGTTCTTAGTGTGAAAAACACGCAAATCTCAATAACCTATTGCACGCATAAACTTATGTATAAAAGTATTTTTATGTTTGTACTTAAATGAATAACCCAGCGTTTGAAATTTTTACAACGCATCTAAATAATTAGCACACATTATGAGTAATTGCTGTAAAATTTAATTGCAGAAAACCTGCAGCGCCTAATATTTATGTACTATTAAGAACACTGCCTCAACAGGCGGCAACACTTTAGAAGACTGCCTGTTAAAAGCCGACAAAGCCATATACATATATGAATCCTTGCGAACAGCAAAGAAACCGTTAAACGCCTGCGAGCATCCAGACTCAGGATAGGTGTGAAGTGCCGGTGTGTGCGATATATGGGCTGCATCTGTTAGCAAAACGCCGGAGCAATAAAATATAACACTTTTTAGGCGCCACATAGCATGCCACATATGGCGCTTGGCATGAAGAGCAGACAGCTGTGAGGCGAAAGGCTGCTGAGTGGCAGGCAGGCAGGCGTATTGCGTGTTGCAAATTTAGTGCAAACACATGCCGCGCCCATTTGACGCATCAGCAAGCAGGCAAAAGGCAAATTAACTAAACTGCTGACACACATAAACATGCAAGCCTACACACACGCTTACACATACATACATTCTTACACACCCACTTCCATGCTTATGTTGATAATAAATTATATTTTGGCATTGCAGTGGTCTCTGAGCGATTTTGCGCTCATTCATTTAAATGTTTTTCCGATTCAGAACTTTACCTGAAACATTGTTTTTTTTTTTTTATTGGCCATTGGTCGTTTTGGTCCGTTCGTCGTGTGGCAACGATTTGG
>NW_023458556.1:28569464-28574917 GCF_013731165.1 Rhagoletis pomonella
ATCAAATGTCTAAGTGAGTCCCCTTTGCGGGTCTGCCACCTTAACCTTAACCTTAACCTTAATGGTTTATAAAAACTTCCAATTCGTTTTTCTCAAAAATATACTTTTCATGTTACACTATTTCATTATTCCAGCGACGTTATGTCTTTTTATTCTAAAAACGAGATTGTATGTTCGGATTCGATGCTTTAGAAATGTCTTGCTTTTTGTGCACAGAAATCAGGCCAACGTAGATATAACGTATAAATTTCATTGGGCAATAGACCACGCAAAAACAATTTAATTTTTATTTTACTTTTATAATTATTATTTTATGATTATATTTTTGTACGACTAGTTTAGAAAATAGTAACCAGAAAGCCCTTTGTAAACTCTGTCCGTAGTTATTACTTTCTAATTAAACTTTATGATCTTAATACAAGGCTTCATCTCAGATATGAGAAATTACGCAATTTAGTGTATGTGTACACGACGTCGATATATAATACAAGTGATAACTGCATTAATATTTGTTCTCTTGTACCTCTAAGTATGCTTAGCCAATAGTCACATTCATATTTCATGTCAATTATAATTATCTTTATTTCCACGCACTTCGAACATTAAATTGGCGTGAATGCAAAAAAATTACCATTACAATTTGCGCAAGCAAACTATCTGCAAATGCATAAAAGTTGCACATGAATAAGATACAAACGCGAGCCAATTGCCACTGCACTAAAACGCAACTAAACTAAACGAAAAAGTTGATAACCGAATATTAAGTGCGTCTACAAGAATGGACTAAAGGCGCAATTCGTAGAGTCTTCATGGATGCGTTAAATTGCACTTTGTTGCAGCAGCATCGGCCAGATTGAACTATAAAATTATTAACAACTTTGTTAGGTAAGACTAGTATAAGTATGTACACATACTAAAGGAGAGTAGGAGATACATGCATACACACACATACATAAACATCGAATATGAATATGCGAAAATGAAGTAATTTGGTGGCTCGTAAAGTTTGTTGTCGAATCAAATGCAGTTGAATGTCGTTTTGCAGCACTTATTCATTTCATGGCACATGCACAAGCTTTTATGAGACAGCGCGTGTGCTGCAGCCCATTCATGCAACAATAGTCAATAAGTAGATATGTATGTATGCAAATGCAACAAACGCTGCTGGGTTGCACAAAATAATGTAGCAACTAAGTTGGTGTTTATCGCAAAAGGGAAAACGCTTCATTTCATGTAGATAGTGAGGCAAGAAATAAAATTTAATTGATTTCATTGCGGCTAAGAAGTGACCGCCATTGCCACCATTCACTTACCAGAGAGGCCTAGAGTAGCCCTGTGTATATGCTCATTGTTGTATTCTCTTATCGCGATTTGAATGTAAGAAGCAGCTTCTGTTTTCCTACAAATGTGCCGGAGGGGGTTTAAGGGGGATTCAAAAAAAGTTTGTTAAAGTGTGTTTGCTTAAGCTTAAAAAATGCGTTTATTGTATCTAGTAGAAGTGGAAAATAAACAGGTTTTTTTCATTTTCTAGAATGATACTATTGCAGATACGAGGTTAACGCAGAAACGGGAGGGTGTGTTTCAAACCCTTGCCTAAGTCTAAGATACTTATATTTTTGATAGTAACTACTTCGTATTTGTATGAACAACTTTGAAGCAAATCAGATCGCGTTGAAAGATTTATATCATGCCAAAAAAGATGCAGGATTAATTTTATATCGGTGATCGGTATCTATGCACGAGCGTTCCTCAGGGAGTTAAAATACTTCAAGCTTAGCTTTGCGAAAGCTGTACAGTCTAGTCGTGAACCACGCATTTTTTCCGCAATATCGCTATCGTATGGTATCCATGTAAGACTAATTGAAAAATATTCGTACTCAATTGGGAGGAAGGTCAGGCACTTCGAAGCTGAGGGCCCTGGTTGCCTATCTTCCTTGTTGATTATCTTCCTTATTGGCGTCCGTCTTCAACTGTGCCTTGTGCTTTTTTAATATAAGTGACTTCTACCTTAAAAACGCTAAAATTGATGTCGATGGAAGAAGAATCTTCCATCAAGATCACTGCTGCCTCCCTTCAGCCATCCGCGTGATTGCCGCCCGTGCTTAGGCAGTGTTACCTGCAGTGCCAACAGGTATTATGCTGAGCATGACCTTAAGCGCCACAGTGAGTGTGGTTTGCCATACACAGCTAATACTAAGAAAGACAGTTAAGCTCTCAAGCTGCCTACCTGGTGTATGCTTCTCTCTAGTGAACCACGGCCAGACGATTACTCTGTAAAACATTGTGGTTTCATAGAGCCAAAACATTACCTTACACGGGAGACCCCATCTTTTTTTAATGGCTCTCATTGCAGCAACATCAGCCAACACTTTTCTCAATATTAGGTTTCAATGTTAGCTCCTTATCTAATATGAGGTCTTTGTACTTGGCCCTTTGTAAGGCTGTGGCCGAACAGCCACAATCGTGGAATGAGTTTCGTTGGAGATGCTATACTTCCTATTGAATAAGTTCCGTTCTGTTGCGCTAAGATTTACGAAGATGCCGCTATTAGTCATCCATTTAGTCATCATGTTAAGCTAAGTTTGGGTCTAACGCAAAACTGTTCCGAAATCTTTTCTTTCTTTTACCACCACGTCGTCTGCAATCAGCTAAGCTCATCTAGTAAGAGGTAAAAGGACCCCACCTAGCGGCTGCTTCTGTTCTGTCTACGCTGCAAGCAGCTTATCTAGTATTATAACCTTGCCCCCAGCAGTCTTCAAGTCGTTTTCAATTCATACTTTATCTATCCTGTTTACGATTGAGCTTTACATGGACGAACTCGAGGAATCAAGTTTCCAATGATCAGGTCAATTAGTCTCTCCAGCGTATTCAGTAGAAACGAAGACAACTGATTCGCCTTATTTCCTTAGGCAACAAAAGTGTGGAGTCCGTTTAGTCGATCATCGATTGTAGTGCGCTCCTCATGCACAGGAGCATATGGTTCATAGCTCGGATTGAGGATTCAATATTCAAGGTGTAGTCTAGTGAGCACAGACAAATGAAACGGAAACAATAAATGACTGCTCTCAAATAATTGTTTTTTTTTGTGCAATTTGTTAGTTTGTTTAAAGGAAATCGGAAAAGGTTTACTTAACCATACAAAGCCCAGCACTTTTTTTCACTGAAAACCATGTTGGAGCTCTATGTAAAGTTCATTGCATAACCTCAGAACAACTCAGTGAATTTTTAGTCACCAAAACAATAATAAGAAATCATTTACATAAGGAGCATTCATATACTATGTAATACTTCTATATTGGCAGTAAGCTAACTTCTCAATGTGTAAGCATTCCGAAATCAAAGCGATACAGTCTAGTACCGTTTTTGTCAATGTATTGTGTACTTGAGTGCCGTTTTTGTATATGTGTTGTGTAGTGTTTTCGGACCGTACTGGCTCTTACTGCCAATATAGGAGTATTACATATATGGGACCATCATAAAATTTAGATATTGGCTTGCCCTAAACTAATCGGGCATCAGTTCGAACAGAGTGTGGTTGTGAGAACTTAAATTTCAGACCTGCACTTAACGAAAAGTATGTTAGTTTACGATGACCACTTCTATGAATTTAACAAGTATACAAATTTTACAGAGTAAGTACTGCAACTTAGTTTAGTAAAGCAGGTAGCGAACTTTCATCAATCCCTCTGGTTGTATGACTGTGATGATGAACGTACAACGTACACGTTTTTGCTGTTGAGTAGATATCTGTGGCATAAAATCAAAGGACTAGAAAATTGCTAACCAATTGCTGCAACTACTTACACAGACTCCAATTGTTTACTATGTACGCGCTGGACAATGCAGGGAATTATGCAAAATTACCATAGAGAGTGCAATTTTCTAGAATTATTATATACTTTTGCTTAAAAAAAAAAAAAATCCACGCCGCAACATCAAAGCGTTTTTGTAAGACATACATAAACACATTTACATACATATGCACACTCGTACACACTCCCGCGCGTACATAAAAAAGAATTCAGTGGCTAATCGCCGAGATTTATCAAATTTCTGCGGTAGAAGTGAGGTGCGATTTCATAGTAGCTGGTAAGAAAAAAAAAATAAATAAAGGAAGGTACAAAAAATAGTTTGTTTTATTTTTCTTTTTCCTAATAGCTCGCCTCTTTTGTTTTGTGAAGGTTGGTTGCCGCGGCTCAACAAGGCGTGAGTTATCCTATTTGGGCCGGAGCCAATGGAGATAAGGAGATCAACCAACAGTAGCCAACAATTTTACTTCCTGTGTGTCTTTACATATTGTTGTTGGTAGTTAACATTTGCATTTGCTTTTGTATTTTCTTGTTTGTGTTTGTGCAAACGATTAGGATATTTGCATTGCGCTTAAATGGTTTTGCAGCGGCCACAGGATATGTGTATGTGCGGTCAGGATAAGTAGAATGGTAAATATTCAGTGAGTATTACTCACATACATATGTATGTATGTATGTATGACGAAGAACTACATATGTATATTAGGATACATACATACATACGAAATGACTTCTCCATTGTTGTGACTTACTTTTTGCTGATCTGAAAGCTGCTTACACTTATGTAGGTATGTATGTATATACATATGGCTTATAAATAATTGCAAATGTAATACGTGTATTAGGGTAGTCCAAAATTTATGTTCGAGCCCCCCCTCCTCAGAAGTGAAGAATAACGAAAATCAAGAGACTTGTATTTACGTTTACGTTTAACCGTGCCACCGGGGCTTTGAACATTTCCATATGCAGTCATGTGAAAAATAATAGGGTCATGACATTTTTCACAGTTCCGGCTCTTTTTCTTGTGTTTGTTTAATGTTTATGTTAACTAAAACCACACAAGTGCAAATTTTAAAGTTTTGTAGAAAAATTAGAATAATTCAACAAAATTTTATAACAACAACAAACTTTTCACTAAGAATTTAAAAGCTAAATATGCAGCTGTATAGCCCATTAAATCTTATCTTAATTAAGTGCAAGCTTCAAGTGACCAGTAATTCGCGTTGATAATTTTTTTGCGGATGGTGTTATTGTTTTGTTCCATACAAAAAAATTTTCGAACAGACTTTGTACGGAAGAAAATGCGTGACAGCGTCGGGGAAAAAATTATCAAAAAGCGTTTTCTTAAGCTAGGATTTAATAAGCTATAAAGCTGCATACTTAGCTTTTTTAATTCTTTGTAAAAATTTTTCTATGTACAAAGTTTGAAATTTGAATTTGTGTGGTTTTTGTTAGATAATGAACTGCATTTTTATCAGAAATAAACCTTAAACAAACAAACAAAAAAATAGCCGAAACTGTGAAAATTTCGTGTACCTATTATTTTTCACATGACTGTATATGGAATTTACATAATGGGTAATAACAACTGCATAGTTAGATTTTTTCCAAAAATTCTCAATAAAAAGTCTGTTGTTGCTGTGA
>NW_023458556.1:28575017-28576228 GCF_013731165.1 Rhagoletis pomonella
TAGATTTTTTCCAAAAATTCTCAATAAAAAGTCTGTTGTTGCTGTGATATTTTTTTGTAAGTGTTTGTTAGATAATGAACTCCATTTTTATAGAAAGATAATAAACATTAAACAGACAAAAGAAAAATATCCAAAACTTGACAAAATGTCATGTCCCTATTATTTTCCACGTGATCATATTTCATTTGGCAAAATTATATTTTTTTGTAGAATTGCTATAAAATTGTTAAAATTAAATATTTTTGATCGATATTATCCGATTTCAAAGTAAAAAATGCGGGTCTCCTTATTTTCCATTTTCTATAATCTGAAGGGTGGCAGCAAGAAAATTCCCAGCAGTTGGTTTTCCTGTATATTTTGGACTACCCTAATTCTTAAATATGTGTATATGTATGAGCATACGTGCTAAAGGATATACATATGCATGTATTTATATTCACTTATTTGTACATTTATCGGTAATTTGATCATGTTGCCTTCTTCAGCTTAGTCTTTGATCTTCATGCGCCTCTGTTTATTTCTATTTAAGTCACATCTTATTTGCTGACTTTGGTTTGCCAAATATTTATCTAACTGCGTACATTTTTGTATAAAAAATGCGGAAATGCGAAAATGAAAATCATGCACGTTTATCAAAATAGTTTTACTGAAACTCTTATTTGCCAGAAAGTACCACAATTCTTTGTACACAGAGAGAAGATTTTAGTTATGTTTTTATTTATGTCAACTAAAAATTGAGAATATATGACTTTACTCTTTGCTCCAAACCCTGACAACTTTTTTTATTTAAAAAGCCAACTTCTGGGTTAGTTAATACCGAAAATAAAAGTTAAATACCAAAATTTGTATCTTAATTTTGTAGATCAAATTTACTCGTTATTTTAGATTTATAAATTTTTCCGATCATTTTACCCGTCTAATAGAAACGTTTTCATAACCGTTTTAAATATTTTACTATCTAAAAATCTGAATCTCAAAATAGTGGTTATAATATGATCGAAAATCTAGAAAAAAATAACAATATGGCTGTTTATATAAACGCGCAAATGCGGTTTATTTACGAGGTTTGCGCAGTTACGAGGCGTTTACACGTTTAGATGAATACCCAAAACAAAATTTTTTATTTAAAAACAAAAATCATAAAAAACGATTATTCTTGATCAGAGAAATCTATATATATAAAATTCAAATTATGTATGTACCTATAGACA
>NW_023458556.1:28576328-28580109 GCF_013731165.1 Rhagoletis pomonella
GAGCCTAATGGCTGAGCGAACCGCCGCTACTTTGCCCGAAATGTCGACAGGTACGACATTGAGCATTCCTTTCCAGTGAGTTCCTCGAGACAATTACCCCATATAAAACTATTGGCTTAATAATGTACCCCATTTCTAAGAACCTCATATAGATGGGCGTGAGTTAGCAGCACGATACCTCCACAGCCTTTTTCAGCTGCGCAGGACTGATGCCATCCGGTGCAGGGGACTTGAAAGGCTTGAAAGAGTCAATTGCCCAGAGCAATCGGCGCTTCTCCAGTAGTTTACCGGAGGAGGTAAGGTAGTCACCCGTTCTAACACCGGTAGGCTCACACGGTGCAGAATTTGCTGGGAAATGAGTGCCAAGGAGTAGCTTAAGCAATTCCTCCTCCACCCGTCTCCCAGTTGCCCTCTTCGTCCCTCAAGTATCCCAAGGGTACAGGATTCCTCACGAGAATTCGCCTAAATCGAGATGATTGATTATAGCCTTCTATGGTTTCGCAGAAATTTCTCCATGACTTGCGTTTGGCCTTTCTTATCTCGGACTTATAGATGCCCAGTCCGACCTTATAGAGGTCCCAGTTCGGAGCGCCCCGCTGATCCCAACGAGGGCTGCCCTTTGCACGCGCTCTAGCTTCCTAACATGAGTGGTCTTTTCCAGTGAACTCCACCAGACGATGACCCCATACAACATTATTGGCTTAATTATGGTTTCATATAGCCAATGCATCACTTTTGGGGAGAGGCCCCATCTCTTCCCATCTCTTCTTTTTATAAACCATTACAAACCCTACAAACACAATTTCGTTTTTCGCGAATAAATCAGTGAGCCAAAGAGATATTTAAGAAAACTAAAGTTTTTTCTAATAGATTAAAGGATTATCTATCCAATGGTGCAATTATCGAATAATAGTGTATGTGGCATTTACACTGTTTCTTTATTCGAGCGACGATAACATCTTTAAATACAGTTTTATTTAAAACAAAACAGAGAGAAACACAATTGGAAAATGATCGCAAAAATGCATACACACAATATATACGGTGGTGAGAATGTAAATAGGGAAAATACATTTGATCAAGTTTTGGCTACTTTCGTTTGTTTAAAAAATGTGTATTATTTTTTTATGAAAATATAACGTGCTAATTAAAAAATCAACATGCAAATCAAAACTTCGAACTTTTTAGAACATCTGTAAATATTTGACGAATTTGAAAAAAATTTTGATCAAAATTTTAATCAAATTTTCTAGAATTGTTCAAACCAATGCAGTTGCAGTTTTGTAGCCTATTAAATTTTAAAAAGGTCAAGTTTGAAGTACCTTGGATATACCGTTGATTTTTGGCAATTTTTTTCGCGCATTTTCTTCCATCCAAATTAATTACATAATTCCAAAAAATAATAATAATAATAAGCCACACCTTCCACAAAAAAATATTTACCAAAGAGGGTTGCCACCTATTTGATTATCGATGGAAATTGATTTAAAATCCATTATTTCAGAACTATGGCAACCCTCCTCCCACGTGGTTAAAAAATAAATTTCAACTTAATCCATCAGTTACTTTAAGTATTTATAACAACGTCAGACGAAAAATATTTAAGGAAATTTTAGTAAGAAAATAATTTTAAAGAGGGTTTCCGCCTGTTTTTAAACTCGTATTTAGTGTAAATATAAATGTAACTTTTTAGAAATTTTAGAATATAGACACCAAACGAACAGTGTTAGGAAATTTTTAAATTGAACATTTAGAGTTTTTTAAGGGTGCCAAAAAAGGGCTGCCTCCTGTTGAAAAAATTCAATTCAAATTATTTGATAAGTTAAATGGATTTTCAAAAGATGGGTATCAGTCGAAATGAGTTTGAAAATAATTTATTTCTGAACTGTATTTAGGAGAGTTGCCATGTACTTACAAAATCAAGTTCAACTTAATTCATCAGTTGATTGAAATATATGTAACAATGCCAGACGATAAAAAGATTTTAGTTTGAAAATACTTTTAAAGGGGTTGCCACCTGTTTTAAAAGTCGAATTTGTTTTACCTATACACAAGCTACATAAATGAATTATCGAATTATTAGTGTC
This sequence comes from Rhagoletis pomonella, assembly GCF_013731165.1. Lineage (NCBI taxonomy): Eukaryota > Metazoa > Arthropoda > Insecta > Diptera > Tephritidae > Rhagoletis > Rhagoletis pomonella. The sequence goes on from NW_023458556.1 coordinate 28,578,416, forward strand.
AAACGAGATAGTTGTAAGAAAACTTTAGGCTGATAATATTTTTTTTAGAGTTGCCATATATTTTTTTGAAGGTCATCTCATCTGCACCGTTATTTCGAATTCGTAAAATGAGAAGTCACATTAAAGAACTGGGATTCTACATAGAAGTGCAATAAGATTTTATATTTTTTTTTAATACATAGAACCTTTTAAGTGATACAGCGAGATTTGAAATTTGATGAAATGAAGACCGACGCCATGCGAGACCTCTCATCACTCAGAAATGGTTTCGACGGATCATTAATAATACTTTTTGAGGTTTTTGAATAGGGTTTCACCTGTTTACAAAGTTAAATTCAATTTTGGCGTTTTAGCGCCATGCGAGTTCACTGGTATTATTTATTTAGCTAATTAAGAGACCAAAATAATTCATTTATAAGCCAAATTCTTTGAGGACTTGAATGAGCAACTACAGACAAGTTGTAATGCAGTTAGTTAGACTAAACGCTTTAGTAAAGTGGAGTATGATATCGAGCTTCGGATACTTCATAATTATGGAAAATCTATAAAAGCGGGACAGTAAATTTTAGGATCTTGGCCGATGGCTCATAAACTGACGCGGGGTCATAATCTTAAGTCTATACTTCTCTTTAGGGAACAAGCCAATGTATTTTAAGCCGAAGTATTGCAATGGGTGTCAGATAACATGGAAGTTCCTGCTAGCGAGATGTGTGATTATTTGGCTATAGAAGACTCATTCCTGGGTCCGCAACCAGTTATAGCACTGCCTCTTCGGCCATGGAAGTCACCGCGAGAAATTTGGTGAATATTTTCCACAGCCAGAGGCACAAAATCATTCAAATAATGTTAATAACTAAGAAACTGTGTTTTTAGTGTGAGAAACACGCAAATCTCAATAACCTATTGCACGCATAAACTTATGTGCAAAAGTACTTTTAAGTTTGTACTTAAATGAATAACCCAGCGTTTGAAATTTTTACAACGCATCTAAATAATTAGCACACATTATGAGTAATTGCTGTAAAATTTAATTGCAGAAAACCTGCAGCGCCTAATATGTACCACTAAGAACACTGCCTCAACAGGCGGCAACACTTTAGAAGACTGCCTGTTAAAAGCCGACAAAGCCATATACATATATGAATCCTTGCGAACAGCAAAGAAACCGTTAAACGCCTGCGAGCATCCAGACTCAGGATAGGTGTGAAGTGCCGGTGTGTGCGATATATGGGCTGCATCTGTTAGCAAAACGCCGGAGCAATAAAATATAACACTTTTTAGGCGCCACATAGCATGCCACATATGGCGCTTGGCATGAAGAGCAGACAACTGTGAGGCGAAAGGCTGCTGAGTGGCAGGCAGGCAGGCGTATTGCGTGTTGCAAATTTAGTGCAAACACATGCCGCGCCCATTTGACGCATCAGCAAGCAGGCAAAAGGCAAATTAACTAAACTGCTGACTGACATAAACATGCAAGCCTACACACACGCTTACACATACATACATACTTACACACCCACTTCCATGCTTATGTTGATAATAAATTATATTTTGGCATTGCAGTGGTCTCTGAGCGATTTTGCGCTCATTCATTTAAATGTTTTTCCGATTCAGAACTTTACCTGAATGATTGCATTTTTTTTTTTGTTGGCCATTGGTCGTTTTGGTCCGTTCGTCGTGTGGCAACGATTTGG
>NW_023458556.1:28580209-28588574 GCF_013731165.1 Rhagoletis pomonella
ATAAAAAATATCAAAATATTCGCCATAACAAGGTGTTCACACGCGTTGAAGGGCCTTTCAACTAATCGCCCTCAACAAATGTGGTCGCCAGCCAACATTTAGCCATTTAACTTTTTTTCATGAAACCCTGCGTTGAGTTTTACACAAAGTTGAACAATGCAAACACTGCTTAAGACAAGAATTTTATTTGAACACAAGGACGCTAACACTCGATCTTACGAGTATTCGCAATCGTGTGATCACTTCAAAGTAGCGCTTGGCGCTATTTAGGGATGAAACGATATCAGTTAGTACAAGTACATACTCGATACTCTTCGTTCGATACCAAGTAATTTTGGTATCGATACTTTTGAACAAAGTACTGAGTAAGTTTCGGAAGTACTCGTAGCGAAACCCGATGCCAACGCGAATTTTCTTTCGGATACTCTTCGTTCGATACCTAGTACTTTTGGTATCGATACTTTTGAACAAAGTACTGAGTAGGTTTCGGAAGTACTCGTAGCGAAACCCGATGCCAACGCGAATTTTCTTTCGGAATTTTTTACCTCGCTAATATGAATTTCCCATTGTTGTAAGGCTGTTTAAACGCCAGCGACCCTCAAATATTGAGGGTGTTATTTTTTTCCTGAAACCAGGATCTATGCAATGAACTTTTTTAAAATATATTTTTGCTGTTCTTGCAACATTGAATTCATTTTCGAAAAAACCAAAAATCTATTTAAAATATATTTTTTTTTAGTTCTTTGCACGCTGTTCTTAAGTCAAATAATAAAAATACTAAGATTTTTCTTTTGAAGGTCAGTCTTGACGTCAAGGTAATTTTTCGTTTAATCAGACATTCAAAATGATTTTCAAAAGTAACATTTTTATTTTTTTTACCAAAAAACAGCTTGTAAAATTTTTAAAAACAATCTAAAATGAAATACTGTATTCCTTGTGTATGAAGAGCAAAAATATTGGTGTAAAACTATTTAAAAATTTAATTGGGTACTGTTTTCGGTTAATTCTTCTACCAAACGAGAAAATTTTTCCTGAATCCCCCATCTCAAAAATAAAATCATTTTTCAGCGCAAAAAGTTATCGTTTATCACCTTTCAAACTGCCTCCTCCAAATAAGGCAAATTTTCGAAAAATTATTGTAATATGCTGAATTAAAGTTACAAGTCTTGTGAGCGTTTCTTCGCTTCAACCAGAAAAGGCATTGTCTAGGTCTGATCACCTTCTGCATGTATACAGTGGTACTGTCGACCGTATAGGGTAATGCATTACGAAAACTGGCACTGTAGATGGCATAACGCCTTACTGCTATCACTAAATTGGAACGCTAAGCGTTGCGCTTTCTAACCCCATCGAGTGGCAGGCCGCGCTATACCCAAATAGTAAACCCGTCTCATTTCTGACGTTTTCTAATTTTCTCTTGTTTCTATTCTCGCTCCCTCTTTCTCGATTTCTGTATTCAGCGCCCACTGCAAGCCGTACCGCCCTACCAAAAATAAAAATTCGATTGCTCCGCGTTAGCGCTTCAAACCAATTGGTTGGGAATAAGGATAGTTCCTTGGACTTGACGCGCTAATTAAGGCATGACTGTAAATCTATTTGACAAAAAATAAAGGAAGTTGATTCAAAATACGTATTTCCTAGTACCCTATTGAAATTACCAATAAATACCAGCAAAGGGGCAACTTATAGCTTTTTGAACCGATTAAAACCAGAAACCCTCCTATTTTGGTTTTTCTTAATTCATACTTTTGTGTAATTGATAAGTATTTCGTTTGCTCATACTTATGTATATTCTTCGCCTGAGAATTACATCATCGGTTTTCAACCATCACCCATCGCCGAAGAACAGCTTCAGATACTTCGATAACCATTCGTTACCTTAACACAGGCACAATCGGGATACTATAGCAGGCCTTAATACACCCAACGTATGCCCAACAAGCGAAGGCTTCACGCAACTTTCCAACCATTATTTTATATGCTCCCTTAGGTCGAAGCACGCAATAAGCGGCAAAGCGGCGAGTGGCTGAGCGGCCGTGCGTGGCCACTTCAATAGTATTTCAAATGTTTTAATTTTAAGCTGCTCAGCCGCTCAGCCGCTTTGCCGCTTAGGTCACGAAAGAATGTTCGATCGATGACTTTACCTGGACACTCAGAGTCATTTCAATGGTTAAAATCAGAGCGAATTCGTAAGAGATGTGAAATTATCGAAATGGACTGAGCTTCACCTAAAGTTTTTAGTCTGCATTTTGATGTTTTAACTCAACCGGAGGGACGTTCAATTTTGTGCCGCCCCGAACGACAAAGCAACTTTATGAAAAGCCCCTTCATGGCAGAAATAATCTCGGAGTTTTGCTTTATCTCCCGAGATGCGACTACTGCTAGGAAACCTTTTTTCCACTACATGGATCACGGGCCACCTGGCCGCCTGGTAGTCGCTATCGTGGGAGTCTTGTGTTTTTCGGACCGACTTCTAATCGGACTCACTTGAAATCACAAACTGCCCTGTGCATCCTTTAATTCCAGCCTATTTCTGATACTAGTAATTCTCCTTTCTCGGTATTGAATGGGTAAACTGTTGCAAATACTTTACTTCCATTAAACTTTGTTGCCATTTTCACTGGAATTTCTTGCGCCGTGTCAAGTGCGTGTATGTGCATACTTATGTGTTAATATTTGCGTTTAGCCACAGTAGTGGATTTAAAGCGCACTTCAAAAGCATAATTCCGCAAATTTCAGCTTCATTAAAAATCAATAAACGCTCGCATTTACGCTGCCATGTCGCTACTCGACAGAATGTCGGAAATAAAAAGGCCGATTAAAAACAAAAACCCTATACAAAGTGCAACAAAATAAGTAAATAAAATATGTAAGTGGGTAGCCACATTAAAGATCAAAAAATTCAATCAACTTGATCGGCATTATTGTAGCACACAAACCTTTTGGCACATACAACAACAGCAGCAGCAACGGTAACAAAAACTTTAAGAAGCCATCGCTTCTTCGCAGACATTGTTACAAATTTTATTCGTTTTAAATTAAATGATTCGTCGCTTGTACGATTATTTTCGACTACAACAGCAAACTTACTGGCTTATGGGTAAGGCTATCCTCAAATGTATGTAGCCATTACGACTTGGAGCTCAATAAAGTCTGTGGCAAAGCTACTAAGTAAATTGAGCAATCAAATAAATAATTTCGCTTTCGATTTTTTTTTAGTTTTTTTTTGTGTACCAAAATTATTTCGTAGGAACTGTAGTTGTGAGTATTTAAGCTGTGTATACATATATAAAACGGCGGCAATTTAAGTGTAGCGCCTTACACTTGCCACATTGCCACATGCGTGCAACACCTTACTCACTTGAACTTTTTTTTCACTCGCTAACATGTCAAAATTTTATGAAATTTGCTACATTTTATATTTCGGACAGTTTGGTGCATTATGCGCGGCGCGGCACTCGCTGAAATGCAAGCGAAAGGGATATTGAGTAATGTCCATTAATGCAATGGCCAAATTTGTTTTAAACATGCTTTTCTTTAATTTTTTGAGTTGAGTGCGAGGTGCAGCTGTTGTCGACAATTGGCATTACTCACAATTGTTATATAATAAGGATGAGCATGCGTATATAGCGGCAATACCTTCATTGCTTCCGCATTATACGAATTCATTTTGTTCAGCTCTTTCACTTGGTATGTTTGTATGTAGTTCGAACTCATAAGCGCCTTATCATTATTACTATTGATTTTACCCAAACAGGATATTAATCGTTCCATTTCATTAACTTCCGCGCTCGGCAATAGGTGCATTTGACCAGTTCACCTTTTCACTTGTTCAATTACACTGGTCTACAAATTTCAACTTTTTTTCTGCGAATAAGACGGGACCAGGTGTTTCTGAACGGATTTTTCGTGCTGAACACGAATCCGGGGTCAAAAATGTCCCATCACGTCACGTTTTCGAGAAAAAAAGGGGTTGAAACCCCTAAAAAACAGCGTTTTTGGCCATTTTCGAAAAATTATAGAGCTGAACCCTGACGTGGTACAAATTTTGCATATATCAGAAATTAAAGGCTAAACCGTGCCCTTTCGAATGAGCCCTATGCCGAATTGATCGCGTGCACCCTTAAAGCAGGGGGTGTATTTGTGTTTAAATGGCCAAAAACGCTGTTTTTAGGGGTTTCAACCCCTTTTTTCTCGAAAACGTGACGTGATGGGAAGTTTTGGACCCCAGATTCGTGTTCAGCACGAAAAATCCGTTCGGAAACACCAGGTCCCGTCTTATTCGCAAAACCCTTGTAGACCAGTGTTATTGCAGCGCGTGCTTAAGTGAAAGGACATCCTGTGCATGCCTCAGCTATGTAGGGTGACGCAAGTTATTTTTTTTTGCAAATTTTAATACGGAATAGCGCTGAAACGTTGTGTAGGAAAATTCGGTGTATGAAAAAAAATAAATAGGTATAAAAGATATTTCACCACATTTTTTGCCATGTGCTGACGTTTAATCAATTAGTTGAGCCAGTAGCACAGCTTGACAAAATTAGACCCATTTACAGGATCCGATTTGGCTGAAAAACCTTAGAAAGGAAAAGAAAATTTTGGAAAAGATATTATCGAAATATTATGTAGAGAAACTTTGACAAAATAGACCTGAAAGAGGCCTAAATGCTTACCTATTCTCTAGCTAAAACATATCTCTTCCAAGCCCCAGATTGTTATTTATGCTGTATCCATATTGCGATTACACTCTACACTCTAACTTCTCTCTCTCTCTCTCTTTCTGAAAGGATTTTAATTAAGCACTTTGCAGTTTCAGTCCGAAAATAAACGTGCTGTGACAGGTATTGATAAAAATCCGAGACCTTTCATAGTTAGGAAGGCATATATGAAGTCTTCATAGCTCCGCTTGGAAGCGATTACTAGGAAGAGGCACATTTGTTTTCTCGGGTTATTACCAAGGTGTAATTTTTAAATCGCTTACAGTTCCTGATGATATTTAATCAATTTCTTGTCAATCCTCAACCACAAAGAACTGGAGACATCTCAACCATCTCGGCTGGTCCATTGGTCACTTGCTGTAGCTGTGATATACTCGCCAACTTTCCTCAGTAGATCACGAGTAGTTGTGAGGAGCTATCAGACTCGCTCATCACTATTTTCGAACTCTGTTTCGCCATCTCTTCATTCATTAGACTGATGTAACCAAATGATGATAACTGCGCACATTATCGAACCATTCCTGACTTCTCTACTTTAGATCTTAACGCTTTCAATGCTGCTTGGGTAATAACATATTTTCCCTTCGGTTAGCCTTACACACGCTACGCTTTCCTCTTAAAATTCGGCCAGCTTCTACAATTTTGATTACCTCAAGCCTTCTTGAGGTAAACTGCTCACAATCACTTTTCCGCTAACCATTTTTTTCCAGCACCTTCCAACGGACTAGAACTTAATAAGTTACGATCGGTCAGATTAACGTGGTGTCCATTCTGTGTACGCCGTAACTTGGCTGTCTTCTATCTTTTATGAAGGATACTTTGCAAATATAGCATGTTTCCAGGCCTTTCTCTCCTCGACGTTACGTCTCTATGCTGGCTTACAGTCAAAGATAATACCGAAGTTGTTCGCCTCGGATAAATGGTCCACGGTAGTCTCATCAGGCTTAGATAAAGAGATCCCTTGAATCTTTGGTTTCCTTGCGAACAAGGCAAGTTGAATATTGCCCACTTAGAACCAAGATCAATTTTTTACCGAATTTTCCGGGAATTTATAGAGCCCAGTGATCCGACTTTAGTTTGTTCTTCATAATTTGAAGCCTTTTAATAATTTCAGTCCATTGGGACAAGAGATTTAACTTCTCTGGTCTTGGTAAGAATACAACTATAACTTCCCTCCAAGCCTTGGTTACATTAATAAGAATTGAATGGATCGAACGGTTTTGGGCCCACCGATTTCCAATCAGTATGTTTTGACGCACTTTCTTAGTCCAAAAGTTAAAATTTGCGTTCCTATGGGCGAATCGGTTTTAGAAAGTACATATCTTCAGGGGCTACATATAATGTTTCATAAGTTGTCTCCACGGTTTTCCAAAAATTATGCAAGAAGTCTTTCTTTGCGGGTCTTATGCGGACTTTGTTGTAGTTGCTGAAGATTGCCGTTTGCCATATTTGCCCAAACTCTCCTTTGAGGCGAAAGGAAATAATAATAATAATAATAGATTGGCGCTTACACATATGTTAGTGTTTGGCCGAGCTTCTCCTCTGATTTGTGGCGTGCGCCTTGATGTTTTCACACAAAGCGGAGGGACCTACAGTTTTACGCCGACTCCGAACGGCGATTGTATTTTTATGAGAAGCTGTTTTTCATGGCAGAAATACACTCGGAGGTTTGCCATTGCCTGCCGACGGACGACCGCTGTTAAGAAAAAACCTTTTTTCTATATTTTTTTCGAGGTTACTTTGACCAGGGTTTGACCCCAGGCGTTGCGGAGTGGAAGCGCGTACTGATTACCACTACACCACAGCGGCCGACAGGAAATAGGTTAGGTATTAATGCTAGCCTTAGCCAGTTCTTGTCAGCGATTAACTTTATCGAGTAGATGGAAGCAAAAGTAGAGTGCTGCGAATTAATTTACACCAATACCTTATGGCTTGTACGATGTCCCAGTGACACGAACTTTAAGGGTGCCCGATTCGCGCTCAGTGCCACTGCGAAGGATTTAGCCAAGGGTTTACCGCAGGAATAGTTTCAAAATGGCAACGGCGTTGCCATCTATGTTGATATATTCAATTGGTCGTCCCTGTAGCGGGAACCTACTTCTAGCTACACTCCCAGCCAATTTATACCAATGACGTTGATAGACCTCTAGAAAGTCCAAGGGCTTCTTTTCGCCGCAACCAATGACTTTGATTTCCTCCTGCGTGCCAGCTCCATCAAAACTAATTCCTTGCTGCCGGCCTCGATCGTCAATTCCATGAGGCTATCCGCTTCAATTAGTCAGTTGTTCGTCGTTGTCTTTCCGCCTGGGTCGACTTTGTCGATAATATGTAGCCCCCTGCATATCCATGGACGAATCCAGTTATTTTAACTGCCTCATAGGTGCATAGTCATACTTCATTATAGTCAGTACTTTGGTCTGCGAACATGTGAGTTGGGCTGTTGTTTCAACGCCAACAACTGTGGCTTGGACTTTTTTCTTTTTTGTGAGACTCCCAGAAACCGCTGTGTTGCTCGACTTGAACTTTGCGTTGAACTACTGCGTCTTAATCAGATCCCTGATACTTTTCGTCAGGGACGATGGATATCTCTTCTTAAGTTTTCTCAGTAACAACACCAATCTGATTTAGCTGCTTCTGAGCATCGGAATTCGTATTTGTTTCTTTTTTGCCTTCTTAACTTGATGGGCTAACGCAGACTTCTCTGAGCAATCACATCTAAGCTTTGGAGTCAATTTCATCGACGTCTCCTTTATGCGACAAAAAATTGGCAAGCTTGGTCGATGGTAAGGCTTCGCAGTTGGAATCTGATATCTGGGTCCCCGTCAGAATTGTTTTCTAAAGCTGCTTTACCAAAGTAGGTTAAAATACAATCGCCGCTTCCTTCCGAGCAGCTCACCTGAGAAGTTGCACAACCTGAGAAGTTACTGAATATCTGCGCCAGCTGGCCTTCTCTTCCGCCATCTACCGCCGGTACTGACTTCTTACCGTAAAGTTTTCCTCTTCACCTGGGGCCTTTCAATGTTTGCATTAAATATTTGGGTTTCGCAGCTATTTTTCCCAAAAGGAATAAGAATAGCTAATAACTGAGTGAACTTTCTTTTAATTTTTTTAAATAAATATTTAAGGAATCTACAAAATTATTAGACCGAGCACTGCATATATATATACGCAAGTTTTTTTCTTAAAATAAAAAAAAAAAATCAATTTAGACCTGCAAAATTCGCCTTAATCTTTGCCTAATTCAAATACCACCAAATCACTTAGCCATTTTGACCGTGAGCGCTTTAATTCCCGGAAATGACATATTAGAAACTCAATGAATTTGAAATATTTGCAAATGCCATCAATCAACAGCCCATCAACAACCTTTCGACCAGACGGACGTAGGTGTTAATTTGCACAAATTTGCACTAACTATATTGTCTGGGGCAACACCTCGTTGAGCGGCTAAGCAGAAAAGAAACAATCTAAAATTTAAAAAAATAACATAAAATATAAAAAATCGGAGCACTGACTACGTCTGACGTTAATTAACACCAAAGCAACGTTGGGGAAGGTGGCGGTATCGCATTACGATCGGACTGCGGACTGCAAAGGGTCTCATCAAGTGGACTAAAGCAGCGACAAAATAACAAAAGGTGTTGATGTTA
>NW_023458556.1:28588674-28595756 GCF_013731165.1 Rhagoletis pomonella
TAACATCAACACCTTTTGTTATTTTGTCGCTGCTTTAGTCCACTTGAGGAGACTCTCTGCAGTCCGCAGTCCGATCGTAATGCGATACCGCCACCTTCCTCGACGTTGCTTTGGTGTTAATTAACGTCAGACGTAGTCAGTGCTCCGATTTTTTATATTTTATGTTATTTTTTTTTTAATTTTAGATTGTTTCTTTTCTGCTTAGCCGCTCAACGAGGTGTTGCCCCAGACAATATAGTTAGTGCAAATTTTTGCAAATTAACACCTACGTCAGTCTGGTCGAAAGGTTGTTGATGGGCTGTTGATTGATGGCATTTGCAAATATTTCAAATTCATTGAGTTTCTAATATGTCATTTCCAGGAATTAAAGCGCTCACGGTCAAAATGGCTAAGTGATTTGGTGGTATTTGAATTAGGCAAAGATTAAGGTGAATTTTGCAGGTCTAAATTGATTTTTTGTTCTTTTTTTGTTTTTAAGAAAAAAACTTGCATATATGTATATGTATGGTACCTACGTACGTAAGTGTGTACTCACTTGGCAGTGCTCGGTCTGACAATTTCCTTAAATATTTATATTAAAAAATTAAAAGAAAGTTCACTCAGTTCTTAGCTATTCTTACTCCTTTTGGGAAAAAGAACTGCGAAAACCAAATAATGCAAAACACTGAAAGGCCCCCAGGTGAAGAGAAAAACTTTACGGTGTTAGAAGTCAGTGGCGGACGAGAAGGCCAGCTGGCGCCGATATCCAGCAACTTCTCAGATTGTGCAGTGGAATCCAAGGCTGCGTAGTCTACGAATGCTACTCGGAAGGAAGGGGCGGTTGTCTTTTAAACTACTTTGGTAAAGCAGCTGTAGAAAACAATTCTGACGGGGATACAGATATCAGATTCCAACTTCGAAGCCTTACCAGCGACCACGCTTGCCAATTTGTTGTCGCAGATAAGCGACGTCGATGAAATTGTCTCCAAAGCTTAGATGTGATTGCTCAGAGAAGTCTGCCCTAGTCCGTCAAGTGAAGAAGACGAAAAAGAAAGAAACACGAACTCATATGCTCAGAAGCAGCTAAATCAGATTGAAGTTGTTACAGAGAAAACTAAAGAAGAGATATCCATCGTCCCTAACGAAACGGATCAGAGATTTGATTAAGACATAATAGCTCGATTGGGAACCTCACAAAAGAGAAAACGATCCAACCCCTGTTGCTGCCGTTGACAAAACTCACATGCTCTCAGGCCGAGGTACTGAAAAGAAAGAAGTCCGACTATGCACCTATGAGGTAGTTGAAATAACTAAAACCGACGGCGTCGTCGGATACCCCCACGGATCTGCAGGAGGCTATTATCGACAAAGACGACCCAGGCGGCAAGGTAACGACAAATAACTGGCTAATTGAGGCGGCTAGCCTCATGGAATTGACGATCGAGGCGGACAGCGGGGAATAAGTTTTGATGGAGCTAGCTCGCAGGAGGGCATCAAATTCACTGGTTGTGGCGACAAGAAACCCTTGGACTTTCTAGTGGGCTATCAACGCCATTTAGGTACGACCGATTAAATATATCAACACGGATCCCAACACCCATCGCTATTTTGAAGATATACCTGTGTAAAACCTTGGCGAAATGCTTCACAGTGACACTGAGTTCGAGTTAGGCGCTCTTAAAGTTCGCATCCCTGGGGGCAGCCTACAAACTTTAAGGTATTAGTGTAGACAAAAATTCTACCTCGTGGCCCACGAAAGTGCGCTAAAAACATTATGGCGGTTGACTTGGCTCTATTACATAACTCACGGAAAATTCTGTAAAAAAGTGATATTGTTTCGTAGTAGGCAAAGTTTCACTTGTCTCGTTCGCAGGGAAACCAAAGATTCCAGGGATCACTTTGCCTAAGTTTGTTGGGACTACCTTCGACCATTTATCCGAAGTGAAAAACTACGGTGTTATCTTTTACTGTAAGCCAGCATGGAGACGTAACGCCCAGGAGAGAAAGACCTGGAAACATGTTATATTTGAAAAGTGCCCTGCAGAAAGGAAGGAGACAGTCATTTTACGGAGTACACGGAATTTGCACCATACTAATCTGACCGATCATAACTTATTAAGTTCTAGCCCGGTGGAAATTGCTGGATTGTGAACAGTGTACCTCAAGAAGACTTGAGGTAATCAAAATTGTGGAAGCTGACCGAATTTAAAGAGGAAAGCGTAGCGTGTGTAAGGCTAACTTATGTAGATATCGGCACCGATCACAATACTTTATTCTGGGGCTTCAGGATTCAGGACGCTGACCAACTGAAGTGAAAATATGTTATTACCATCTACATCGATGGTGGAAAAAGCAGTTGTCTCGGTGCTCTATTCGAAGGACCTGTGGATCAGGCAATAATATATTCTTCCTAAGACAATATTGTACATAAAAAATCCTGCCTGCCTCATTCAGAGTAGAACGTCTCTATCCAAGAAATTCACTGTAGTTATCAGTGTAAAGAAATCAAGAATTGTTCAATAATGTGTATAGATATCATCATTTGGTTAAATCAGTCTAATGGACGAAGAGATAGTGGAATAGAGTTCGAAAATACTGATGAGCGAGGCAGATAGCTCTTTACAACTATTCGTGATCTACTGAGGAATGTTGGCCAATATATCACAGCTACAGCAAATGACCAATGGAAAAACAGATGACTGAGATATCTCCAGTTCTTTATGGTTGAGGATTGACAAGAAACTGATTCAATATCATCTGGAACAGTGAATGGTTTAAAAACTACACTTTGGTAATAACTCGAGGAGGACATTCATAATACCCAAATATGCCTCCGAGCGGAACTATGAAAACTTCATATATGGCTTCCTAAGTATGAAAGGTCTCGAATTTGTATCAGTACCTTTCACAGCACCTTTATTTTCGGACTGAAAGTGCAAAGTAAATAAAATCCACTCAGAAAGAGAGCGAGAGAGGGAGAGAGAAGCCAGAGTGTAGAGTTTCGGCTTGGAGGAGCTTGATTTTGGCTATCGAACTAATTTTAGAACCTAGATAAGTAGTTAGACCTCTGTCAGGTCTATTTTGTCAAAGTTTTTCGATAATATCTTTCCCAAAATTTTCTTTTCCATCCTAAGATTTGTCAGCCAAATCGGTTCTGGTAAATAGGGTCTGATTTTGCCAGGCTGTGCTACTGGCTCGATTAATTGATTAAACGTCAGCACATGGCAAAAAATGTGGTGAAATAAATTTTATACTTTTTTTTTCCCATATACCGAATTTTCCAAAACAACGTTTCAGCGCTATTCCGTATTAAAATTCGCAAAAAAATAACTTGCGTCACCCTACTACCTAAGCCGTGCAGGGTGTCCTTTCACTTAAGCACGCGCTGCAGTAGTTGAACAAGTGAAAAGGTGAATTGGTCAAATGCACCTATTGCCGAGCGCGGAAGTTAATGAAATGGAACGATTAATATCCTGTTTGGGTAAAATCAATAGTTATAATGATAAGGCGCTTATGAGTTCGAACTACATACAAACATACCAAGTGAAAGAGCTGAACAAAATGAATTCGTATAATGCGGAAGCAATGAAGGTATTGCCGCTATATGCCCACGCTCATCCTTATTATATAACAATTGTGAGTAATGCCAATTGTCGACAACAGCTGCACCTCGCACTCAACTCAAAAATTAAAGAAAAGCATGTTTAAAACAAATTTGGACATTGCATTAATGGACATTACTCAATATCCCTTTCGCTTGCATTTCATCGAGTGCCGCGCCGCGCATAATGCACCAAAATGTCCGAAATATAAAATGTAGCAAATTTCATAAAATTTTGACATGTTAGCGAGTGAAAAAAAAACCAACGAATTTTGTAAGTGAGTAAGGTGTTGCACGCATGTAGCAATGTGGCAAGTGTAAGGCGCTACACTTACATAAATTGCCGCTGTGTTATATATGTATACACAGCTTAAATACTCACAACTACAGTTCCTACGAAATAATTTTGGTACACAAAAAAAAACAATCAAATAAATAATCGAAAGCGAATATTATTTATTTGATTGCTCAATTTACTTAGTAGCTTTGCCACAGACTTTATTGAGCTCCAAGTTGTAATGGCTACATACATTTGAGGATAGCCTTACCCATAAGCGACTAAGTTTGCTGTTGTAGTCGAAAATAATCGTACAAGCGACGAATCATTTAATTTAAAACGAATAAAATTTGTAACAATGTCTGAGTAAATGATGGCTTCTTAAAGTTTTTGTTACCGTTGCTGCTGCTGATGTTGCATTTACCAAAAGGTAGTGTGCTACAATAATGCCGATCAAGTTGATTGAATTTTTTGATCTTTAATGTGGCTACCCACTTATTTTATTTACTTATTTTGTTGCACTTTGTATAGGGTTTTTGTTTTTAATCGGCCTTTTTATTTCCGACATTCTGGCGAGTAGCGACATGGCAGCGTAAATGCGAGCGTTTATTGATTTTTAATGAAGCTGAAATTTGCGGAATTATGCTTTTGAAGTGCGCTTTAAATCCACCACTGTGGCAAAACGCAAATATTAACACATATGTACACATACACGCACTTGACACGGCGCAAGAAATTCCAGTGAAAATGGCAACAAAGTTTAATGGAAGTAAAGTATTTGCAACAGTTTACCCATTCAATACCGAGAAAGCAGAACTACTAGTATCAGAAATAGGCTGGAATTAAGGGATGCACAGGGCAGTTTGTGATTTCAAGTCAGTCCGATTAGAAGTCAGTCCGAAAAATACAAGACTCTTTGGCTTACTCGCACGATAGCGACTACCAGGCGGCCAGGTGGCCCGCGACCCATGTAACGGAGAACGTTTTTCCTAGCAGCAGTCGCATCTCGGGAGATAAAGCAAAACTCGCGAGATTTTTTCTGCCATGAAGGGGCTTTTCATAAAGTTGCTTTGTCGTTCGGGGCGGCACAAAATTGAACGTCCCTCCCGTTGAGTAAAACATCAAAATGCAGACTAAAAACTTTAGGTGAAGCCCAGTCCATTTCGATAATTTCATATCTCTTACGAATTCGCTCTGATTTTAACCATTGAAATGACTCTGAGCGTCCAGGTAAAGTCATCGATCGAACATTCTTTCGTGACCTAAGCGGCAAAGCGGCTGAGCGGCTGAGCAGCTTAAAATTAAAACATTTGAAATACTATTGAAGTGGCCACGCACGGCCGCTCAGCCACTCGCCGCTTTGCCGCTTATTGCGTGCTTCGACCTAAGGGAGCATATAAACAAATGGTTGGAAACATGCGTGAAGCCTTCGCTCGTTTGGTGTATTAAGGCCTGCTATAGTATCCCGATTGTGCCTGTGTCAAGGTAACGAATGGTTCTCGAAGTATCTGAAGCTGTTCTTCGGCAATGGGTGATGGTTGAAAACCGATGATGTAATTCTCAGGCGAAGAATATACATAAGTATGAGCAAACGAAATACTTATCAATTACACAAGAGTATGAATTAAGAAAAACCAAAATAGGAGAGTTTCTGGTTCTGGTAGCCCCTTTGTTTGTTTATTGGTCATTTCGATGGGGTACTAGTGTAAGATGTATTTTGAACGAACTTATTTATTTTTTGTCAAATAGATTTACAGTCATGCCTTAATTAGCGCATCAAGTGCCAAGGAACTGTGCTCATTCCCAAGCAATTGGTTTGAAGCGCTAACGCCGAGCAATCGAATTTTTATTTTTGGCAGGGCGGTACGGCTTAAAGTGGGGCGCTGAATACAGAAAGAGAGAAAGAGGGAGCAAGGATAGAAAGAAGAGAAAACTAGAAAACGTCAGAAATGAGGCGGGTTTACTATTTGGGTATAGCGCGGCCTGGCACTCGATGGCGTTAGAAAGCGCAACGCTTAGCGCTCCAATTTAGGGATGGCAGTAAGACTTTATGCCATCTACAGTGCCAATTTTCGTAATGCAGTGTCCTATACGGTCGAAAATACCACAGCTTACATGCCGAAGGTGAAACAATATATTTTCTGGTCGAAGCGAAGAAACGATCACAAGAATTGTAACTTTAATTCAGCATATTACAATAATTTTTCGAAAATTTTCCCTAATTGGCGGAGGAAGTCTGAAAAGTGATAAACGATAATTTTTTCCGCATAAAAAGATTTTATTTTCGAGATGGGGAATTCAGGAAAAATAGTCTCGTTTGGTAGAAGAATTACCTGAAACCAGTACGCAATTAAGTTTTTACATAGTTTTACACCCATATTTTTGCTCGTCATACATCAAGGAATACAGCATTTTATTTTAAATTGTTTTTAAAAGTTTTACAAGCTCCTTTTTGTTTAAAAAAAATACTTTTGAAAGTCATTTCAAAGGTCTGATTAAATGCAAACTTACCTTGACCTCAAGACTGACCTTCAAAGGACAAATCTTAGAATTTTTATTCTTTTGACTTAAGAACAACGTGCCATGAACTTACAAAAAAAAAAAAACTCAATTGTAAATAGAGTGTTTGGTTTTTGCGACCATGGAAATGGATTCCCTGATGCAAGAACAGCAAAAATATCTGTTAAAAAATGCCATTGCATACTGATTTCAGGAAAAATAACATCTTCAATATTTGAAGGCCGCTGGCGCTTAAACAGCCTTACAACAATGGGCAATTCATATTAGCGGGGGAAAAAATTCCAAAAGAAAATTCGCGTTGGGATCGGGTTTCGCTACGAGTACTTTTTCCGAAACCTACTCAGTAGTTTGTTCAAAAGTATCGATACCAAAATTACTTGGCATCGAACGAAAAGTATCGAGTATGTACTTGTACTAACTGGTATCGTTTCATCCCTAAATAGCGCCAAGCGCACCTTTGAAGTGATCACACGATTGCGAATACTCGTAGGATCGAGTGTTAGCGTCCTTGTGTTCAAATAAAATTCTTGTCTTAAGCAGTGTTTGCATTGTTCAACTTTGTGTAAAACTCAACGCAGGGTTTCATGAAAAAAAGTTAAATGGCTAAATGTTGGCTGGCGACCACATTTGTTGAGGGCGATTAGTTGAAAGGCCCTTAAACGCGTGTGAACACCTTGTTATGGCGAATATTTTGATATTTTTTAT
>NW_023458556.1:28595856-28604317 GCF_013731165.1 Rhagoletis pomonella
AACGCGTGTGAACACCTTGTTATGGCGAATATTTTGATATTTTTTATATTTTGATATTTTTTAGCCAATGCAATGCAAACAATGCTTTAACCTTAAAATACGCAAATATTTAAATAACCGTACTTTTGGCTCTGTTTGAGTAAAAATTGCGTAATGATTTAAAAAAAAGAAACAAAATTTCACCAGAATTGTAATACAGTTAGCACTTTCCGCAAGATTCTATGTAGGTACATAGCTATCAAAAAAATAAGCTGCATAAAAAACCAAGAATTGCATACACGCCTTCCAAAGATTTATTACCCAGAACGAAGCTATTCGCCATTCAACCATCAGTACGATGGTGAACAAAGTAGTATAATGGGTGTATTCACTTTTCAACTTACTTAAATGCCGCTTGCGCTTATCAGCCCATAAAACGACGAACAAAACTTTATCGCTGGCAATCGACAAAAAATTTCTTTAGTGAATTGGACTGGCGGCGCTTACATAATCCGCCATTGACGCGGCCGCCTGACAACGCAATCACAGACTATAAAATTGCAGCGATTTTTTATGGCTTTATTAATTCCAGCTCAGCACTTAAAGCACAAATCGTGATAATGATAACAAAGAGATCGTCAAAAGTGAATATTAATATGCAATGGATTAGCGTTGAGCCAATTGGGAGAGAGCGACGAGACTTGGGCAATATCAGTAGACCAACAGATCGGCAATATCGCTGCAAGTTCGCTTTATGTCGGCGCGTACTACATACATACATACATACATAGGTTGTAAATGATTCTTTACGATGCCCAAATTGTATTTTAATTTAATAAAAAATCTTTGCTACTCTCCACTTGGCGATTTGCAACAAAGTTGTAAGAATTTTTATGTGAACCATTGATTGGAGCGCATGGCATGCCGTGCGGCGTTTGATAGCTAAGCGACAGTGGCAATGACGGCGGTCACCACGAATTGTGGCAGTAAAAATCATCAAGTGGCATTTTATGGGGAGGCGCTGCCACCTTGGTGGCGATTTTACGATGCTGCTGCACATGTGTATATGTGTGTGTGTGTGTGTGTGTGTGTGTGTTTGCACAGATGTGGTGGCAATCAGTGTACGGCAAAGGTTAGTTAGTGTTTTGGTTGTGAATTGGCGAAATTTTTAGTTCGCTCAATGAAGTGCAACTATGTTGCCACATAAATAAAAACTTTAAGAAATACAACGATCGTAATTAATATAGTTAATGCAGTAGTAAAATGTTTTTATGTACAAATAAATAGCAGTTAAATAAATATTAAAATTTTTATACTTATTGTTATTGCCACATTTAAGCATACTTTAAATGGTCACTAAAGTCAATTGCGATTACTGAAATACTTGCAGTTCCAAATACCTGCGGTTATTGCCAATTCTTCTTACCTCTGCCTAACCTCTGCCCTGTAAGAGCCACAACTTGCAACTTATGCGAACAATTCGCATTTGTGTTAATTAATTTAAGATCCTGCAAATGCAACAAACCAAATCCTGCATTGCAGCAAACAGCAGCAGTTCCAGCGAAATTGTAACTATTCAGCTCACGATCACCTCGGCTCATTAGCGCCAGAGTAATGAGCAAGTTGGCGAAAATTCCATGTCAACCACACGCATACGCTCAGTCAAAAAAAGTAAATCCGCGGCTGGCAGGACATGCAACACAACAGATTTTGTTTTTATTGTTTTAAGTTAATTTTTTTTTTTTTTTTTGCTGTAGCCGCTGACTACACCTTGGCATGCGCCACGTACCGCCCGCCACTACAGCATTGAGCAATACAAAAAAAAACAATTCTTCAATTCATTTATGCCACACGGCCGCAAGTGCAACGGCAACAACTGGCTGTGGCGTAGGTGCCTGATTAGCTATTCCGTGCCAGCCGCAATGAGGTGTTCAGAGTATTTCACTTATTTCTCTAATTAAATGATCAGAACAACAGCGCCAACCAATCAATGTGCAACATGGAGTCAATGCAATGCAACAATGATGAATGATCGATTTGATTGACGGCAACAGAAAGCGAAAGCTTCTTAACAAACATGAACATTTTATACGAGTAAACTTATGTAGTACAAATGTATGTGTGTGCGTAAGTCAGTTTAAAGGCGAGGAATAATTTACAAGCGACTTAATATGGTGTTGCCACATTTCAACGTTTTCTTGGGCTTCATTTTAGGAGCATAAAAAGTTATGTGTGAAGCCTTGTGCTACACCACAAGGAAACGAATGTTCAGTGGAGCCCATCCGACATATTCGATTTAAGGATTCACTGAAACGTGCAGCATCTGTCTGCTAGGGACTCACTATAAACCTGGGATGAGACCCCTCTTTTGATAACGAACACCTCGGTAATTTGCGCCCGAATCCCGGTAGGATCAAACATCGCGTACACAATCCCGTAGAATGTACTTAGGAACGCTGATAACGTCTACAAAAAAATCGTGATTGCTGAATTTATTGCTAGGAGGGGCAAAGAAAATAAGTTTGGTTGTATAGTCGGAAAATTTAGCCTACACGACGAACGCTCCGTTGGTAGTCTGAAGCGAAGTGGTGATCCAGGCAACGATAATGACAGAATCATGAAAAATCCGGCAGAGCCCTTAAAAATCGTATAAAAATTCAACAAATTTACGAACATTTTTTCAATAAAATACGAAGAAACCCAAAAATAAAATAAAAAAAGTGCCAGAAAAATACCAAAAAAATTTTGAAATGCCCTAAATCACAAATCTCACAAAAGTCTCGAAAAAATCTCAAAAAATACTGAAAAAATCAATAAGCCTACGAAAAATGTTCAAACCTAAAACGAAGATAGTTCCCGAAAAGATTCTTAGAAGTGCTCAACAAATCTCGAAATATTCCTTAAAACAAGACAAGAAAAATCTCACAAAATCCGATGTGCCCCGCGAAAACGCAAAAGTTCCTGCAAAATCACAAAAAAAATTTCGAGATGTCTTAAATAACTGCCGGAGAAGTCAAGAAAGATTTCGAAAAATAAGACCCGAATAATCTCAAAAAATACAGGAAAAGCCTAAAAAAATTTCACAAGTTCCCGAAGAAATCCAATTAAACTTTGAAAATCCCAAAACAAAAGCCGTGAAAAATAATATCTGTACGAAAAGTTCGAGAAAATGCCCAAGATAACGAAAAATCAGTAAGTTCACCCAAATAATTCTAAAAAAACAAGCATCCCGAAAATTCCCAAAAAAAAATTAAAAAAAAATCATAAACAAATCTCGACAAAATCCCGATAAATTCGAATGATAAAACCAGAAGAATCTGCAAAATCTAGTAAACTACTGGAAAAATCTCAAAAGTTTCCGAAAAAATCCGTAAATTCCTAAACAAGTCCCGAAATACACCACCCCAAAAAATTAAACACAAAAAATCGCGAAAAATCGCATATTTCCCAAAAATATTCACAAAATAAACCAAAAAATCACGAAAAATAATTTTAAGTAGTCCCAAAAAAGTATCGATCAACCTTGATTTGAACATTGAACTATTGCTACTTAGTCATCAAGTTAATGATGTTGCAGCTAAAGGAAAGCGCGCCTTAAGTAATTCACAAAGAAAGCGACGATAGAAGAAATCAGTCGCAATATCTGAGAGCCCTATACAACTCCCAAACCCCAGCGATAAATCGTATCACTTACTTCCGCTAAGGAGGTAACCAGATCTATGCAATCGGGCGTGACACCAGTCATATGGGATCGAAATCGTTAGCTGAAAGGAGACACGTCAATGCAAAAGGCTTTAAAATTAGGGCAACAAGAAAAACATCTGACAAGTTTATGACATAAAGTTAGGCGACCATCGGAAGGATTCAACACTGGGGCGAGTTCTTGTAAAAGCAACGGCGAGTTCTTGTAGAGACCGATGCCAGGAACGTACTTAAATTATGTAGGGAAAAATTTTCCAACCTATTGAGTGGTAGTATCACCGAAAGTAGTAGAGAAAATGAGCCCGAACCACCTACTATGACGAGGTACGCGAAGCAATTTCACGACTGGAGCTGACGGCCGTCTACTGAGCTATCCAAATATCGCGGCGAAGACTTGAAGGGTGCACGAATAAACTCTTGTATAGAAATATGGTCGGTTGAACGCATGCTCTTCCCAATCCACAAGAAAAATACAACCGCGGCATCAGCCTTCTGAACATCGGCTATGAGATATTATCGAACATGGCGCGTGGGTCTAATCAGTACGGCTTTACACCTGGTAAATCTATATGTTCTGAAAGTGAATTAATAGTTTTCTAAATTGGAGTTATACCTTATATAGTATATTTAATCAAAAAAATAAGTGGAAATTATTCTACGTTAACGTAAGATGGCAACCCCACTATCAAAGCTTCTCAACCGCCGCTATTCGGACCGATGCATGTCCGTGTTCCCGTTGTGTTTCAGTAACAGCACAAAAACCACAAATACATACCAAGCAGCGCATTGACAACAATTGGAATTTTGATGAGTTCATTTCGCATTGATTTGCTGTCAGAACGCCAACGTTGCAATGCATCCCAAGTAGTAGTCACTAAGGTACTTCATTGCCCCTCAGCAGCCACATGCGCGCTTCTACCAGAACAACCAGGTTTGTATCGGCTAAGTGCCATTGCTTTGGTAGCTCATGTGTGTGTGTGTGTGTGTGTTTGGTATGCAGTGCACTTCCTTATAAGCGCATTTCCTTCTTCCGTCTGCCAACAGTGCCACGTCGCAGAATACAACAATGCAGTAGACCAATCCATCCATCCAATCCTTTCGCTTTTATTTAATATCAAAAGTGAAGTTTTTTCTTCTTAAAACTACTATGAATTATTCCGGCATTTTTTCTCCATCATTTTCTCAGCATTGTTTGATTTTTGCAAATCGGCCAGGTGTTGCCATTGCTTTTGTGACAATTTTCTATTTTTGCAGACGCTGCACTTTTTTTTGTTGTAGGGGGTTAAATAAATCAATTTCGCTGTGCAAAACCCGTGTCAATTTTCGCTTTCGAAAATGTCAACAAAGCCGATGCAGACCAACCTCCAGCAGATCAATCGATCGCGCCAGCAAGCAATGACGCACCACAAATGCGCAGCCGCCACAAATGATTTATTTCACAAACTCACTCATATCTTTTCGCATTCTTTTGCATATCCTTTCTGTTGTCTACTATTTTCCATACTCGCTTGTATTGTTTGTAATTTTCAATGCGCATCATTAACACTTTCTTTCTGGCTTTCTTTTCCCACCTTTGTTGCCCGCCTTACATTTTGCTGATTTGTGTTGGTTTTTTGGTGATGATGTTGGCCTTTGTTGCTAATGTTATCCTTTGGACTCATGTGTTGAGTACCCTTTCTTGTCTTGGCTATTCAAATATTGAAATAAACCGCCGCTGTGGCTGTGATTTGACATTTTCCATTTGAAAAATCACTTTTCCACCTCCTTCTGCGGCGAATACTTTCAAGCAATGCAAATAGCCACGAACAATGAGTCGGTGTCAGAAACAATGCCTAATGATGTGCCTTTTAAGTTGTACTCAAAATGTGGAAGAAAATTATTTCAATGAAGGAAAAAACCAGTAGCGAGCCAGAATGGTAAATCGACTTGCTTGAGAAAAATTATAAAGTCGAAAATTTTGTTCTTACTGTAGCACTACGATATAGTTATATAAGCCAACCTTATGTGTCTTAGCGAGGGATACTTCCAACTTAATTATTTAATCCTTGAAGAACACTGGAAACTTAACTTACTTTTTGTACTCTAGAAGTCTACGTACCATCTTTAAGTCAAATAGGTTCGTGGCGAATAAACAAATCATTCGGGTAGAAAATATCCACCAAAGAGACTAATAGACTTCGTACAGTCATTATCTTTTAAATAAGAAAGGAAAATCTCCACATAACTTTTATGGTTGTACGTACCATCTCTTTACATAGAAGTCCAGATCGGAGCGTAACTCCTCATTATTATTCAGCCGCTTTGCTCAGAGACCCTAGGGCTCAACTAATCGGAGCGTTCATTTTGAGGGTCCATAAAATCTGGATACGGAATAGTATTATTTTTACTACGTTAATTAAGTTGGGGTACTTGTTAAAGGGAGTGAATCCCATGATTTGTCCCAGAAGAGTGCGCAAATCCATTGTGCCTAAAAACAGCAGAAATGTAGTCGTGCCGTTGGGTGTGACAGCAAGAAACGTTTTATACTGCTGGTGTGTGTCGGGACTTTGTCAATAGTCACAGTGTTTCTGCGATAAAGTATGGCCGACCGAATCGACTCTAGCCAGTGGTTCTGCTTTTTCGTTGGCCTTGACCTCACATCAGTGTAACGGTATTGTGTATGTCGAGCTCGCTAAGGCCGTATATGATCTCGCGCACAATTTTTGAGTTTATCCCTGGCACTTTGTAGGCCGTGGTAGCTGATTTTTAGAAGAAAGACTCACCTCCCGTTTGCCCTGTTTTTAACGGCCCCAGATAAAACGAAAATAGTGTTTCCACAAAAATTAAACGGGAACTAAATATATTCCATTTCAGAAAATATTCTAGAGGCCATTGGGAACTCGTCCTTTAAGCACTGTATGTGGACCCATCTCAACCGCGAGATTTCTGCACTGGGGATGCCGCATCATGACCATTTTTGGAACATTACCTCCAAGACGCTAATAAGAGCCCTTCCGCCAACCAACCTCGCTCTGCATGCGATATTGCTGTACCTGCATAGTAACATGCACAACTTTTAAACTCCATCGGTTCAGCCACTTACTAAATATCTATCTCTCCACGCACTCTCACGCACGTAACTGCCTTCGCGAAGTTAACAAAACATTTATAGCCTCTGAGAGCTGATTATGTGATAGGCTCGTTTTGTAGTTCTATAGCTAAACCCCAAGTATTCACTTTTAGGGCAAAGTTCGGATAATGAATATTATATTGACGGCTTACATTTTAAGCGTTAGTTCACGAAATTTCACGGATATAGCTGTTTGTATGAATGAGATGTATAGCAGCTATATCTAATAGGCAACCGATCAGTACACCTTGTTTGATTATTGGGTATATAGCTACGAATGGACCGATTGATCTGCAGGGCTTTCGAGTAGACACCGGCTCCGGTTCCTCGTTCCATCTTTGGACCATCAGTGTAGATGGATATATGTAGCACCTCTACTACTTGCAGTCCTGCGTCCTATTCTTATCTGGTCGGGAACCTGATGGATACCTTTGTACTGAAGCCCCAAACCGGCGTAATGTAATCAGTGCTGTCTTCTATGTCAGCTTTAATTTTATTGAGCGCTTTTTAGTCAATCTGGAGCCCAAGACCTCGAACGCGATTCTCTTTGTGCATTATCGGGCGTTATTTAATATGGATCGTACAATTCTAGTCAAATGAGTTAAAGGTCCCTTAATCCTGCCAGTTTACCAAGTATTGGAAATTAAACTCTATTGAGGAATGGATTGGGTTACTAAAAGCGTAAATAAAATGCGTACCTCTGTTCATAGGATGTATGGAATATAATAGTTAATCCTTCCCTTCATAAGTATACTGTTATCGAAATTTAATCACACGATGGCATACATATTTAGTACATCTGCACTAACCCCTAGGAAACTCTTTCCAATCAAACGAAAACAGAAAGAGATAGAATGACAAAGAAGATCAATAAAAACGACGAAAAATGAAAACAAAAAGTCATGGTGAGTGCAATACAAATCTAAAACCAAAAAAAAAGCAAAGAAAGGAAACCGATCTGACCTGGCAGATGTTTTCAACTTGACCGCATCTAATGGCCTGTGCCACTGAATTGTAGGGGTTTTCAACTTAACATGCGCAGACACATGCGCAGACACATGCGCAGGATAAAACAAAAACCAACAACAAATAAGCCTACGAAAACGTGTGTTTATAAAGAAAGTAGCCAAAACAACAAAAATAAGAACAACAGCATTATAAGCTGAATGAAAGAATCAAACGTAAATCAGCAGACGAAAGGCGATATTTGGCAAAATAAACAAAAACAAGCGGGGTGAGAGATGAGGACGCGAAAACGCAGATTGTGGTTGTGCTGGTGGTGGTGATGGTGGTGGTGGTGGTGGCCACAGCCACACGAGCCCCGCGGTCAGCGATTGCTATCTAACAGCTGAGTATTGAGCTGGGATTCAATGAGTAGCAATTGGCAACATTTTGCTTTGAGAATTGAAATGCATTAGGAGCAACAACTTTGAACTTTGTCGAAGACGTAAGCTGCAATTGCTAGTTAAAAGTACGAGCTGACTACGGAAGCTTTTAAAATTTATCATTTGATTGTTTTTTTGTTTTTAATATTTAAGTATTTTGTTGTTTTAGTTTCAGGGTTATTTTTTTACATTTTTTCCTGGCGACCCTCTTACTAAGATTTTAGTGCAGCTCCATTAAAAATGCATCCCCTAGCAATGTAAGGATATAAATAAAAAATTTTTTTTT
>NW_023458556.1:28604417-28609095 GCF_013731165.1 Rhagoletis pomonella
CATATAAAGTATTCTCGGTAATGCTCAAAATTTCTAGCAAAAAAAAACGACTAAAATTTAATGCGATTTTCTAGCGTATTGAAATTTGCACTTTAACCTACTAAAATTTGAATGGCTATAAAACTGCACACCCAAAATTTTTCCAAAAATATCCCTCATTTTCTTTTGAATGTGAACCGCATCTGCACATTTTAGCCAAAATCTGGACTTGGTACCAGTAGTGTGCGAATTTATTTACGTTTTGAGGTGAGCCTCTATTTGGAGATTATTTGCTATTCAGTAAGCTGTCCCATGTCTCTATTCGAAAAAAACGTTACTAGTTTGTTAGCTGACTCAGGACAGTTTTCAAAAATAAAAATATTAAATAAAAGGTAATCGCTTTTTATTTTGCTCTAAAAATCGCGAAAATGGAGCGAGGAAATTTTCTTTTAACGACAATTTCATTAGGAACTAAACCTAAATACCTAAAAAAAAAATATAATTTTTCCTTTTTTTTTCATGTATGGCCTTATAACAATTATATTCAAAAAATTTTATTGAGCTTGAGGAAAATAATAATTTAGAGAAAAGAAAAATAAATTAATTTAAAAAAGAGAAAAAATAATTACGCTGCCCGAGAATTCGAAACTCTCGAACGGCACGCTAATGCTTTGCTCACTCGGCCATTGTGACTGTTGGAGAACTGCGAGCAAAATGGCATACATATATTCTATCACTTGACTGTCTCTTCTTGTTTTCAGCACACATTTTTGGTGAAATTTTTGTGACTTTCACTTACTGAATACCCAAATCGCCTCAAATTTAGTGACTTGATATCAGACTGACTTAATGAATACCAACATTAATCTTCTGATATTGTATGCATTGCTTAAGGCTGACCACTATGATAGGGTGCGTAGGTAAGGATTGATCATGTGATAGTGGTCTCAACGTTACTCGTCTAGTGTAGCTTAGTATCTAGTGCCAAAGACCTGAAGTACCATATAACGCCAACTAAAAAGCACGGACATTATAAAACTTTATTATGACCTGATATTTTTTCGTTGAGAGAGGGCTCTGCTTTTCAATAGTCTACTGACCGCAGTATAACAGCTATTGGTAAGATTTGTTCTTTACTTCAGCTCTAGATAGATAGATATTATTGATAGGTGCTGTGTGTATGCGTTCCTATATTTCCCTCTCTTGCTACTAACTAATTTTATAAGCTGGAGAAAGTCACGCTCAGGGCCTTGGTGTTGAGGGTAACAACACTAATATCTGTTTCACAATTTCGTATAGAAGAAGATTTACTCAAGTCTCTTGTTCTAATTTGTATAAGGTCATCCATCCAGACGTTTTCTTGAATTGCAAATAAAATACTAAAAACAGAACTGAATGTCGGAATCTTTATTATAACCCCAAGGAACAATCACTGGTATTTAGTTTTCAAAAATAATTTAATTCAAATATTGATCGCGACTACCCTTTAGATGCTCAATACGGAGGTTAAAATTTTCAAGTATTCTTTCCAGCATTGCGCAAGTAATCACGGGCTTTGGTTTCAGGCAGCAAAAAATTTAATGAAATTATTTTTAAAAAGTAAATGTCAGAAATTACTCTTTTGGGTAATAATAAAGATTCCAACATCGACTTCTGTTTTAAGTATTTCACTTAAAATAAAAAAGGTTTATATGGATTACCACCCTACCAGAACAGACTGGGTAAATACTCCATATTTTACAGGTAGCTTAACGTGGTGGTGTATTGGGTAAAGTTTCTACGAATTCCTTAACAGAGCAATGTGAGAATTTTACTGTATTCTACATACTGTACATTTTTGTATACGTGTAAGTTTTTGTACTATTCGTTTGTTTATAGGAAGAATCTGTGTCCTCACGAATAATAGTACGCACTTTTAATCAACTACGGAGGATAAAATTAAAAAGTTTTATATTGTAATACATATAATAGTCATACTTAGTCCTTAGGGCTTTCTGATATCTAGAAGTAGAGAGAGACACATGCAAATGGACTTTGTCTAATAGTATCATAGCACTGTTTACTTCGCACATACATACATACTTCGCAGGGAATAACTATTCTCAATGCAGCTAGGTTCTATACCTACTTTCAATATTTCAAAATTCATTTACTAAAAGGACCTGTGACAAGTAATTATGTATGCTAGCAAGCATGAAGCATAGTTCCGGGCGTGTGTGTCACACGTGCAACCAAACCTTACGCTTATCCTTTCCACGATTCAATGGCAAGCGTGTGTAAGCATAGCGCCCGGAAAACCAATTATGCAGGACAAAATATTCAAATCAAATTGCTATAGTAATTATCGAAAGTGAAAGGTTCACCCTAGCGACACGCGAGACCTATGCACTACTGCAACTAGTTAAGCTGCATGCACGCAACAGGGCAAGTACAATTGAAGTGCAATGTGCAGGGGTAAAAGGCTGGTATACATACAGTGACGAGCAAAACTGTAACATGGAGTAACACTTTTTATTTCAGCCACCGCTATCTTTCAAAGTTCTAACGACTTTCATACTTTTGTTGTATATTCTTATTGGTACATCCCTACTCCCACTCTCATAACGATTTGAAGTCAATCCAACAACAATAAAAAAACCTGGGGACAAAAATGTAAGTTAAGGCAAATGTTACAGTTTTGCACTCACTCTCAGTTTTGCATTTTACAGTAATCTTTTGCTTAGTTGGAAGTCAGATGACTTTTTTCTATATTGTAATTTATTCAAGAAGTGATCCCCAATAAATAATATGGTTAATCAGGAAACATAAATGTAAATAACAGATTTACTGCGGAAAGGCGGGACCGCAGGGAAAGTGGCAATAAATTGCGAAGTTTGCCACATGAAAATGTTAAGACTGAGAAAAAATATAGCCTAAAGTGTTACTGAGGACAACGGAAGTCTGTCAAAATATATTACAGTCCGATATCTTGTGAACTTAGTAGCAAGTAGCGCTGCAGGCACTACTACAGAAGCCCTTAAGGTATTAAAATTGAATGCAAATCAGTAGATAGTGAGGCGAAAAATTGCCAAATTGAGCAAAATGGATCATAAATGAAGAAAAAAGCAAATTTGATCAAAATACAAGTGCGAGTGTGGCAGCGTTTTGCTGCATCGCACGAAAACCGGACCGTTGCCTATTGGGATATGTTAGGCCTTACAGAATGCAATAAAAAACACATTTTTAAGATTTAATTGAAGGTTATTTGGTCTGAAAAGACTAAATTAA
Organism: Rhagoletis pomonella; assembly: GCF_013731165.1. NCBI lineage: Eukaryota > Metazoa > Arthropoda > Insecta > Diptera > Tephritidae > Rhagoletis > Rhagoletis pomonella. The sequence continues at coordinate 28,607,664 of NW_023458556.1, forward strand.
TCGCTTTCAATCAGATGGCCGGGCATTTTATTGGATCAAAGGCCCAAAATAAGCCTAAGCGCATCATGTAAGGCAAACTGTGAATCACAGTGGTCGGTCAATAATAGTTTGGGGTTGTATTTCAAAAATATTGTTGGTCCGTTAGTACGCATTATGCGTAAGGAACAGTATCTGTTCATATTTCAACAAAATTTGCAATATGTAGTCGAAAAAATTCTGCTGAAAAATCAACCAAAACGCACTGCATATGTTCGCAAAGACTGGAACAAAAGAAAAAATTTGCTAATTTGAAATGACCTCCACAATCCGAGGACATGAATCTCATCGAGAATTTGCGAAATCATCTAAAAGCGCAGCTTACTAAGTATCCAAGTCCGTCCAATGGAGTGCATGAGCTGTGAAAGCAAACCAAGAATATATGGGAGGCTATACCTCCAGAATTTTTTACAGAGATACACATTAGGTATACCAGGAACTAAAAAAAGCATTAGCATACTGAACATTGTGTTAATAATTCTTTTTTTTCGTGAAAATTGTCAAAAAGTTATTAAAAATATATGAGTGCAAAACTGTAACATTTGCCTTAATTTACATTTTTGTCTGCTGGTTTTCTTAATGTTGTTGAATTGACTTCAGATCGTTATGACAGAGGAAGCAAAGATGTACCAATAAAAATATACAACAACAGTATGAATGTCGTTAGAACTTGGAAAGATAGCGACGGCTGAAATAAAAAGTGTTACTCCATGTTACAGTTTTGCTCGTCACTGTACATACTTATTTTAAAAGGGTAGGTTAGCGCATAAATAAGTTTAAAATTAAAATTCGGAGTGACAAAATTTGAAAACTTGTGCGCACTGGTACGCTGACCTACAATTTTTAAAAGTCGGATAAATAAAATAAAGCGAAAACAAATGAAAAATTAGTAATTTTCCAAAGGCACGCTGCATTTTGATTAATCAGAACAGGTACTGGCCACTGCTGATGTATGTAAATATTTATGTAGCTACAGTGCACAGAATTTTATTTTGGTGGTAGATTTTTGTTAATATTTTAATTAAATGCGGACCCTTAAGTTACCTTCATACAAACTTTGTAAGTAAGTGAACACAAACACGCTTGCATGTACTAAATAAAAAAAAATAGTAGTGTTGATTGTTTGGTTGTTGGTCGTTGGTTGTTGGTGCTCGTGCAAGCCAGCGGCCAAGCAACAGTTCGCATACACATTTACATACATATATATGTATATAGTTTTTTGTTGTTGTTGTTGGCACGCTGCTGGCGCAACGGCGCGTGGCAGGTGTATTTACGAGTTACGTGCTCGTCAACTTGTAGGCACCACTTGCAGAGTGGAAAAAAATAAAATAAAAACCAAATATCAACAAAAAAATAACAAAAAAAAATTTTTTATTTATATCCTTACATTGCTAGG
>NW_023458556.1:28609195-28612374 GCF_013731165.1 Rhagoletis pomonella
TTTTTTTTTGTTATTTTTCGTTGATATTTGGTTTTTATTTTATTTTTTTCCACTCTGCAAGTGGTGCCTACAAGTTGACGAGCACGTAACTCGTAAATACACCTGCCACGCGCCGTTGCGCCAGCAGCGTGCCAACAAAAACTATATACGTATGTATGTATGTATGTATGTAAATGTGTACGCGCACTGTTGCTTGGCCGCTGGCTTGCACGGGTACCAACAACCAACAACCAACAACGAACAACCAAACAATCAACACTACTATTATTTTATTTAGTACATGCAAGCGTGTTTGTGTTCGCTTACTTACAAGTTTGTATGAAGGTAACTTAAGGGTCCGCATTTAATTAAAATATTAACAAAAATCTAGTACCAAAATAAAATTCTGTGCACTGCAGCTACATACATATTTACTTACATCGACAGTGGCCAGGACCTGTTCTGATTAATGATCAAAATGCAGCGTGCCTTTGGAAAATTACTAATTTTTCATTTGTTTTCGCTTTTTTATTTATACGACTTTTAAAAATTGTAGGTCAGCGTAGCAACAATGCGCACTCGTTTACAAATTTTGTCATTCCGAATTTTAATTTTAAACTTATTTATGCGCTAACCTACCCTTTTAAAATAAATATGTATGTATACCAGACTTTTACCCCTGCGCATTGCACTTCAATTGTACTTGCCCTGTTGCGTGCAAACAGCTTAACTAGTTGCAGTAGTGCATAGGTCGCGCTTGTTGCTAGGGTGAACCTTTAACTTTCGATAATTACTATAGCAATTTGATTTGAATATTTTGTCCTGCATAATTGGTTTTCCGGGCGCTATGCTTACACACGCTTGCCATTGAATCGTGGAAAGGATAAGCGTAAGGTTTGGTTGCACGTGTGACACACACGCCCGGAACTATGCTTCATGCTTGCAAGCATACATAATTACTTGTCACAGGTCCTTTTAGAAAATTAAGTTTGAAATATTGAAAGTAGGTATAGAACCTAGCTGCATTGAGAACAGTTATTCACTGCGAAGTATGTATGTATGAATGTGCGAAAGAAACAGTGCTATGATACTCTTAAACAAAGTCCATTTGCATGTATCTCTCTCTACTTCTAGATATCAGAAACTACTAAGGACTAAGTATGACTATTATATTACAACACATAGCTTTTTAATCTTATCCTCCGTAGTCAATTAAAAGTGCGTACTATTGCTCGTGAGGACCCAGAAACTTCCTATAAGCAAACGTTCGAATAGTACAAAAACTTACACGTATACAAAAATGTATGTAGTATACAGTAAAATTCTCACATTGCTCTGTTAAGAAATTCATAGAAACTTTATCCAATACACCACCTTAAGCTACCTGTAAAATATGGAGTATTTACCCAGTCTATTCCGGTAGGGTGGTAATCCATATAGACCTTTTTTTATTTTAAATAAAACACTTAAAACAGAAGTCGATGTCGAATTTTTTTATTACCCGGAAGAGCAATATCTGGCATTTACTTTTTAAAAATAATTTCATTCAAATGTTGGTCGCAGACAGAACATAACCGTGAATGGTGAGCGCTACCGCGGCATCAGAATGGACTTTTTGTTGCCTGAAATCGAAGCCTAATTGAAAAGCATAATTGAAAATAGGAACTTCCATATTGAGCAACTAATGGAAAGTCGCGGTTAATATTTGAATTAAATTATTTTTGAAAAGTAAATATCCGCGATTGTTCTTTAGGCTTATAATAATCATAATAAACATTCAGTTCTGTTTTTAGTATTTTATTTACAATTCAAGAAAACGTCTGGATGGATGACGTTATACAAATTAGACCAAGAGACTTGAGTAAATCTTCTTCTATACGAAATTGTGAAAAAGATATTAGTGTTGTTACCCTCAACACCAAAGCCCTGAGCGTGACTTTTTCCAGCTTCTAAGAACAGTTAGTAGCAAAAGAGGGAAATATAGGAACACACACACAGCACCTATCAATAATATCTATCTATCTAGAGCTGAAGTAAAGAACAAATCTTACCAATACTAATGCTATATTGCGATCGGTAGACTATTGAAAAGCCGAGCCCTCTCTCAACGAAAAAATATCAGGTCATAATAAAGTTTTATAATGTCCGTTCTTTTTAGTTGGCGCTATATGGTACTTCAGGTCTTTGGCACTAGATACTAAGCTACACTAGAAGCTAAACGTTGAGACAACTATCACATGATCAATCCTTACGCGCACCCTACCATAGTGGTCAACCTTAAGCAATGCATACAATATCTGAAGATTAATGTTGGTATTCATTAAGTCAATCTCATATCAAGTCACTAAATTTGAGACTATAAACTAGTGACTCTCTTTCGAATTTGAGACAATTTGGGTATTCAGTAAGAGAAAGTCCCCAAAAGTTCACCAAAAATGTGTGCTGAAAACCAGAAGAGACAGTCGAAGTGATAGAATATATGTATGCCATTTTGATCGCAGTTCTCCAACAGTCTCAATGGCCGAGTGAGCAAAGCATTAGCGTGCCGTTCGAGAGTTTCGAATTCTCGGGCAGCGAAATTATTATTTTTTCTCTTTTTTAAATTAATTTATTTTTCTTTTCTCTAAATTATTATTTTCCTCAAGCTCAATAAAAATTTTTGAATATAATTGTTATAAGGCCATAAATAAAAAAAAAACCAAATAAATTATAATTTTTATTTTTTTTTTAGGTATTTAAATTTATTTCCTAATGAAGTTGTCGTTAAACAAATATTTCCTCGCTCCATTTTCGCGATTTTTAGAGCAAAATAAAAAGCGATTACCTTTTATTCAATATTTTTATTTTTGAAAACTGTACTGAGTCAGCTAACAAGCTAGTAACGTTTTTTTTTCGAATAGAGACATGGGACAGCTTACTGAACAGCAAATAATCTCCAAATAGAGGCTTACCTCAAAACGTAAATAAATTCGCACACTACTGGTACCAAGTCCAGATTTTGGCTAAAATGTGTAAAAGCAGTTCACATTCAAAAGAAAATGAGGTATATTTTTTGGAAAAATTTTGGGTGTGCAGTTTTATAGCCCTTCAAATTTTAGTAGGTTAAAGTGCAAATTTCAATACGCTAGAAAATCGCATTAATTTTTAGTCGTTTTTTTTTTTGCTAGAAATTTTGAGCATTACCGAGAATACTTTATATG
>NW_023458556.1:28612474-28652590 GCF_013731165.1 Rhagoletis pomonella
TTTTTTTTTGCTAGAAATTTTGAGCATTACCGAGAATACTTTATATGTAGTATGGAAGAAAATGCACAACACCGTCAGCCAAAAAAATTATTAAAAATCAACGCGATTTTCTACCGTCTTGAAATTTGTGCTTTTACCTACTAAAATTTGATGCATATCTAAAATTTTTCAAAAAATTCTGAATAAAAAGTTCGAAATTTTTGGGGGATTTTAGTGAAATTTGTTGAATTTTCATAATTTTTGTACAAAGTTTGTAATGTGAATTTATATGGTGTGTTTTATATAAAGTGCTAGACTTTTATAAAAAAAAATATTAATCATTAAATAAACAAAAGAATTAAAGCCAAAACTGGTCAAAATAATAAGTTTCTATTATTTCTTTTACCACTCAGTATATGTGTACGCTCAGTTATCAAGGTTGAACGGTGCTTGTTCGCATTGAAAAAAAAATTAAGCCACATATGCATACATAGATCCGGGGAAAAAGTTTTTAGCTTATTTGCAAATTTAATTTAGTACTACTCCTTACTCTCAATAAATTTTCAATTTAATTTCTTAAGTCCTCTATTTACCGCTAGTAAGCAATACAAACCCAATGAGAATTAAAAAATATTTTTCGCATAAGACTGCAATTGTGTTTTGCATGCCATAAAAGTCATAGTTGAGTCAAATACTTGCGCTAAGATTTAAATGTATGTCCTATAAACGATCATACAAAATTTACGTAAATTTCAGCATACAGGAGGGTTCGCGAATACTAAGGAGCCCAACCATATGCCCATCCACGATGAACACCCAATAAGCACTGAATTCGCAAAATCAAATTAGTAGCTCATAATCAGAGTAAAATCCTCAAAGCCAGCGCTATCGCTTGGGAGAGTAGTAAAGATTATAAAAGAGCAACTACCCAACGAAGAGTGGCTTTAAAAGGTGTGCTCCATGTGCAACTGCAATTAAAAACCAGATTGGGAACAGTTTTCTTTTTGTTTTCATAAGCGATGTATGCGATATGAAAAAACGAGTTCACGGTCAGCCTCAAACCGCACGCACTCACTCATACACACGCGCGTGAATAGAACAAGGAAGAGGGCCACTGCCAAAGCCATATCAAATCATTGTTTTCTTTACCTGGGAGACTGATAAGCTACGCGCTCTATGCATGTGTGAGTGGGTGTCAGAGTGGCTGAGCACTCATGAAGTGATCTTCACACGACGAGGGATCGGCGAAGGTGAACGCGAGAGACACAGAGAGCATTGCACGCAATTTTTATCACTTATATGGGGGAAAAAGAGCATGGTTCGAAAGAAAAATTGTTGAAAAATTCGTACAGATAGCTCTTACAGAGTGTTTGCTAGCACACACAGTTAATGTAAGGCTGCGCGCTATGGAGCTCCCTGTCGTCGTTGCGCTGGGATATGCGCGTTGTTATGGTTTCATTTTTACCTGTTTATCGGACTGATCACAGTGTGCTAAATGTTTGCTTTTACGCTCAATATATGCGCCATGTTTCTCTCAGCACTCTCTGCGCTCACGCTCAGCTAATGGCTTGTTGAAGTTTCATACCTTAGCGACACGGCGCAGGAGTTGCTGTTGAACGCAGTACAAAATGCAAAGGTTTAGGACGAAGGGATTCATTCTTGTGCAAGGTGTCGTAGGATCAAGTTCAATTGAATTTTAGAAATCGCAATATATTGCAAAAGTAGTTAAAACTTAAATTAGAGCTAAAAATTTTGCCTCTGATATAATCGCGCAACAAGCAAAGAAAGTAAAAAAATACTCATACTGCATTTCGCTTGCCAAGCAGTTGAGAAGACAGTTTCTGATGGTGAACATGTCTAGCGCGGTGTTTACAAGCAATCCAAAAAACAGTACACCGCTGCAGTACTACAGCAAAGATAACAATAGCAGCAACACAGCGCCATCTCATCATCAACTCAGCGCCGCAGTGAAAATGTTCAAATATCAAAATATCGCGCCAGCGCCCACGCCAATACCAGCGGGGTGCACAGGCGCTGAGATTAAAACGCGCAAATATACGCCGCGCGCGCCCAGCGCCGGCGGTGGACCCTTTAGCGTCGATCAAACGCAATCGGTGCAGCGGCGCAATGCACGCGAGCGTAATCGCGTTAAGCAGGTGAACAATAGCTTTGCGCGCCTGCGGCAACACATCCCACAAACAATCATCACCGATCTGCTGAAGGGCGGCGGTCGTGGGCCGCATAAGAAGATAAGCAAAGTGGATACGCTACGCATTGCGGTGGAGTACATTCGTCGGCTGCAAGATTTGGTGGATGATTTGAATGCGGGTAGCAGCGCCACACAAAAGGTGAACAGCTCACGCGCCAGCGGCAGTGGACTATTGGCAATCGCTACAGACAACAACACAACTACGAGTAATAGTTCATTCTCTAGCAGCAGCACTAGCAGCACCAGCAGTATACTCAGCTTACTTGCGGCTGATTCGCCTGCGCGCAATTCAACAAATGGCAGCGGACTTGCTGCGGCTGAACAGTTGTACTATGCCAGCGCTGCTAATAGCGCTTTGCAATCTTTCCAACAGCAGCAGCAACCTCAGCAACAGTTTACCTCCGCGCTACTTACCGCCGAAGCTTTGCAAGCATATTCGCCGCAGCCAATACAAACGCAGACGCAACTAGATGCTGGTTGTCCGTCGCCTACCTCGTCCTTCAACTCAAGCATGTCCTTTGATTCGGGCACCTTTGTGCACTCGCCTGCGCCACAGCAACAGCTATCGCCGCTGCAACATGCCGGAGTGGATGCGCAGCGCGGCAGCGGTAATAACAATGCGAGCGCGCAGATTGATGCAAATTTGCAATTGAAATTCGAGCCATATGACAGCTTCAATTTGCATGAGGAGGACTGTGCGCCCGACGACGAGGAGATACTCGACTATATATCGCTGTGGCAGGAACAGTGAGTGCCGGGAGCCGGCGACAAGTTGTGACTGAAAGTGAAATGCTTGTGTGAAAATATTTGTTTGTACATATCAATACGTTCAGGGATACAATGCCAGTGAAATGTTTGCATGATTTTTATTTTATTTTTTTTTGGTTTCATTTTGCAAGCGTGTTTGTAAATACATTCTGTGCTTTTTGATGTAGTTTACTCAGTTACCTAGTCAAAATAGTTAAATTTGCCAATTTGTCTTTAAATTTTTTTCCTTTATTGGTAAGGAAGTGGTAGTATGTAGTGTAAGACTTTGTGTGCCTTAGTTGAAAATTATGTCCATGGAGAGATATGACTAATTGTTAAGCCTAACAAATAATTTAATAATTAGTTTTAAGCGAAAATGGAAGACAATAATTAGCGTTAAAAAGACCAAGCAAACCACCGGAAGACACTAAACTAAATTAAATTTAAGGCTGAATGAAACTGAATATTAATTTAAGAATTTTATTGCTAGGTTAAAAACTGTGTAAAAAAAATATTTGCTGAAAAATACAAGAACAAAAAATAAAACAAATTTCTCAAATTTTTCTTTATGCTCAGAATACCTATGGATGTCAGGTAAGTTATATGGCCAACACCCGACTTAGCCCCTGCGACTATTTCCGGTTCCCAAAACAGAAAAAAAGAGTCCAAAATGAGGAATAAAACGCATTTCTGCCAAAGTGTGTATATTTTTTTAATTCAAATATATTTTTCTATTACAAAAATATCATTCAATATGCTCTAAAAAATCTGTGCGAAAAATAATAATTTTTCGTCAATATCTTGAGCTCGCACAAGCCCATCAAACTTAAATATGGTAAAAAAAGGTTTTTATAGCTTAATTCGATCGCAAATTTAATTTTTAACAAAAAAGAATTCAAATTCTTTTATAATTAGCAATTTATAAATATAATTAGGGAATGGCTTTTAACGATCGAGAATCACTTAATAATAAGATTGGTCATTTCGATTAAGTGAAAAAATCAAATTTTAACTTACTTTGATTAATTTCGTTTGGACTTCACCATTTCATAAAACGAGAATTGCCCCCAGCGCCCAAGAAAAATCTCAACAAATAATTTTCAATCCTTCTTTTGCTTGAAAAAAAAACACTTTGCATTGACTATAAATTTTCTTGAAAAGAAGTTAATAGTAAAAAATATTTGTTTTTGGTTGTTGGCTTTGGAATCATAAACTATGATAATTTTTTCATTTATTAAGCTTGAGGCCCAGCGAATATATAAAATTCCAGTTTTTGTTTTATTAATTAAAAAAAAAATAGCATTGTTTAGTAAAAAATATTTTTAAAATAAGCTTTCATATTTAACAAATGGGACCATGAATACGGCTTTACCAAATATCTTGACTCCTGCCCCATCTATTGGCAAACTTTTTGTGGAGTTATTCATTTTCATGTAGGTAATATTTTTATATTATAAATATAAATTAAATTATACCATATATGCAGATTTTCGAAATATACCGACCCGCGCCACCTACCACCAACATTTTTTGTGGAGTTATTTCCTTCTAAGTACGTAATATACGTTTCAAGTGTAAACAAAATCGGATTACAAATACAGGAGTTTCAAATATCTCGACTACTTTGCCAACTAGCGTAGTAATTTAACTTTCATATTGCATTGGCATCGGCTTCTGAGCCAAGTTTGAAGCTTCAAGTCACTCACTCATCCGGAAGTTGGCTAGAAATTTATTGCGAAATTTTACCCAAATAAATATAACATAAACAAAGTTAAGTAAAGGCTTGTAAAATAAATAAAAGCGCATTTTCTCTTTGAGTGATGCAAACTGATTAAAGAATTTTTGATAGCAGAAAATTTCTTTTTCATTTTTTGAGCGTTATTTATATGATTTTTTGTTTTTCTAAGAGCCGGTTACTACGCCTTAAGCAAAAATGAAGCCTCAACTTTAATTTAATTTAACTTGCTATTTCTAATTTCATGCTAAGATGGTTCAGAGCGAACAAAGAAGAATTTCTGAGGACCGTAAAATAGTGTATATAGTATATAGTAAATAGATAGTCTACCACTCCCTTATGAACATAACACTCATATAAGCGAAGGCCTGAAATAAGCGAGTAGCATAAATTGTATCTGGTTGATAGAGCATTATGTGCCTAAAACCCAACTTACAAGTTGGGGATTGCGAAAAATGCCCTGCCCCTAATGCGATTATGAAGGGAGTTGTTTTCCATATTCCAATCTCAGCAGTCCAAGTAATATTAGATACTAAACTACATATGTATGTACATATGTGTATATTTACCTTGGTATGTATGCTTAAATCGCCATTTACATGAAAACACTAAAGCCTGAGAAAGCAAGAGAAAAATTCAACGCGCCCGTTCTAATTTCTGCCAAAGTGGTTCAGTCCCACAGATAAAACAAAAAAATAAAAAAAAAATCGAAAGGAAGAAAATTTTTACAAAATCAGTGCAGCAAACAAAGTATGTATGTAGATATGCATGCGTTTGCAACACATACATATGTATGTATACTTAAGCACTTAAAAGCATTGGTGCTGTTGTTGCACCGACCGCTTTTGCTGCCACATACAACTACTTTGCGGCTGATGACGATAATGATGGTGTACCGATTCCGATGTCGATGCTGATGCTGATGCTGATGCCTATGGTGATGCTGCCGTTGTGATGTGTCTGTTGTATATATATATAGGTATCTGCTGCAACTTTGGCTACAGTTGCTGTTGTTATTATTGTATGTATGTAGTTGCAGTGCCGCCAATACACTACTATGCTCTCATAACTGCCTGTTGTTTTCCTTATTGCTGCCGATGAAAATGTGTTATCACAATATTGCGTTGATGGCAGGGCCGGCACGACAACTTGCCGCAGCGCAGCGCAGTGCCTTTTGAACGTTGAACGGATGCCAGCAAAAGACTCCACGACGACGTCCAACGACGACGATGAAGAAGGTACCTAATCAAATTTCTGTTGGTTGACTGTTGACTATATAGACCGTTGGCGGCTAGCGGTTGCTGGCTGGTTGTTTGGTGGTTGCCTGTCTGCTTGTTGCCACAGCAGCAGCAGCAGCGCCACGCGACTCGCGACTTGATGGGAGCCAAATCCTGTTTGGCGGCCACAAAATTTGCTTACAATTGCTGGTGATTTTGTTTGTAGTGTTTTTATTTCGCCATTTCTGCACTTGCACTGATTTTTTTTTTCGGCCTCTACCGCTGACTCTGCCACAGCTTGTTTATGTTTCTTTTTCACTTATGTATGTATGTACTTCTCATGCCGCAGCCAGCCACTTTGCCTTGCCTTGGTGGCAAGTTGTAATTATAAATTTATTAACAGCACAACGCATATGGACATTTCTGCCGTTTGTGTGTGCTTTCTTTAGCGTTCTCTGTTCCGATGCTTTGCTTTCCTCATTACACTGCCGTTTCTACTTTGCGTTCTTTTGCTTATTTTGATTACAGCATTCACTGTGGCAACATTGATCACATTGCATAATTAAGATCAATTGACTATAAAGCGAAATTCTGATAAATGAACTCGCAGGCAGCATTGGTTTCCCTCCACAATGTTGCCAAGCGAGTGGCAAGCGGCATGCGACAACACAACCACTGCTCACTGCTCGCTGCTCGCTAATGTATGCAGAAAACACCTCCCTCTTGGCTTGGCGTCGTTAGGCAGCAGCATCTTTCACTCTCATTAAAGTGGCCTATGTACACCTGAACTAGTTCAACAGTTGGCACTTAGTTACATACGAATGTAAGCGTATGTATGTATGTATGCAAAACTTGTAGAGTCTCGCCTGCATTTGCCGGTTGGTGAACTTAAGTAATTGGTGATGAAATTAATGGGCACCAGTCATAAATAATGGCTAATGGCATCTCGGCAATATCTCGCAAATGAGATAGGTGCGCTCATGCAACGTTTGATGTATCACTTCTTTTTTTTCCATAGAATCACAAATGCATACAACAACAACAAAATGTTAACTTGCCTTTCTCACTGATTGTTGTTGATTCGCAATCAAGATTTATATTTTGTAATTGTGACATGTCGACAAAGAGTTTACATACATACATACATATGTACGTAGGTATGTAAATTTAAGTAAATATATTTGTTTGTTTACTCCATTATCTCAATGGACTTTTAATAGTACAAGCTGGTGATAATGTCTGCAAACTGATTAACTGGGTGAATGCATTAAGAAATTTTGTTGTGATTACACTTTCGCATGCATAAATTGTCGCCGTAATCGCTGAAGGACACTTGTTACTTAATCGCATCTTGACAAATTTGTTCAGATACATATTTAGTATATGCATATGTGTATGTTTCATACAACGTGGAATTTCGTTGGTTCGCTTTGAAGTAACTTTCGCAATGTAGTAATTGAGTTGAAGGTGGACACAAAAAAATAAAGCGCCTACATTTTGAGAAAATAAATTCAAAAATTCTCAAAACGCTTGATAACGTAACACACTTCCTTGCAAAGCATATATTTAATGTTTTTCTTTACATTCTTCGGATGCTGAAGGACATTCGTTTTAAAATAGGATGAACTTTTTTCAGTTGTACATACACGCGTGTGTTTATATGCGGCAATCTTTGTCAAACGCGAGATCGTCTTTTCCAAAAGTATAAATTAAAATATATATATGCTTACCACCCCTGACAGCAGACCAATATTGCGCCTAAACGTGTTGGACCTCATCTTTAAACAATGCTTTTATTCTTCTCAGTCATTCCCAGAAGCCACTTGTATGGAAAATTATTCTTCATGGAATACCGAGGAGGTGGTGTAGTCTGACTTTATTTTTATTTTTATTCGATTCGATTTTTCTTTTGCACAGAGATGAATCTCGAAAGAAAATGAGTTAGTGTCTATCTGAATTAAGGTAACGATACAGTGTTTTTTTTTTTAATACTTGCAATGCTTCTCGTAATAAATTTGTTTCGTTAATTTTTAATCGAAATGCAGTTCATTCAACATCAAATGGCATATAAATTAATGATTCAAAATTTTTACAAAATTTAGGAAAATTCGACAAATTGTTACCAAAATTTTCAACTTGAATTTTTTTTTTTAGAATTTTTGGAGTATGCAGTTTTGTAGCCCATTCAATTTCAGTATAATAAAGTGCAAGTTTTAAGTAGCTATAAACTACCGTTTATTTTTGAGAATTTTTTTTCTGATGATGTTGCTCATTTTCTCCATATAACGGATGCGTGATAGTTTTTTTTTTTGTATGGGAAAAAATACCAAAGAGCGTCAGTAAATAAATTCTCAAAAATCAACGGTAGTTTATAGCCACTTAAAACTGCACTTTCCTATACTGAATTGAGCTAGAAAACTTGTTGAAAATTTTAGCGAAAATTTGTTGAATTTTACTAAATTTTGTAGCAACTTTGAGTCAATAATTTGTATGCCATTTGATGCAGATTGAACTAAATTTCTATTAAAAACTAATGCAAAAAATTACAAAAAAACTGTACGGAAACATATTCTGGTGAGTGTACGTATATTCTACAAAGCATATAGAATATTGTATAAGTAACTCAAATATTATGGACAACGCTTTTAGTTAAAAATACAAGTGAACACCCCTTGGTACAACTTTACCACTAGTAGTGTCAGTAGAATGCGTGCATGAAAGGGTGTCGCAGAAGGGTTAAACGATTTGCGCCGAGTTCATCCTAGTACCGCGCAAAGGTAAATCTTTCTTCGCTTTCCTCTGCTACAATCGGAGACTTTCACAACTGCACCCTAATTAGTTTAGCTATGTCAATGATTTTATAAGGCTCATAGAGCTAATCGTTGCACAACGGTAACAAATGCGTAAAAAGCCTTATATGTATTTATCCTCCGTAGAATCTTTCTCTCGAATACTTAAGGTCGCTTAATCGGATGGCCATGCTTTTGCGTCATACAGCATGGGCATAATTGAGTGACTTATAGAGTGTAATTTTTGTACAATTTGATAGAGGACTTTGCTTCTAAATTGCCTACTCAGTTGGAAATGGCACTTGTTTGTATGAAGGTTTCAAGGCATACATTGTTATTGGTGCTGGTTTTATGACAGGTGATACTTCGGCGCGGTTGTTTAGTCTGGTCACGTCGATGTGACACAAAAAAGGCAGATATTGGACGCTCTTATAAAAAATTAAATCTGCGTGGTTTAGTTTTACCTAAAACCTCGTTCGGTATCAGACGGCTCGGAGAGGCATTTCCCAATTCTGACAAAACTGATGGCATTGCTCAACGTTTCGTTATTACTTTCGCAGTTACATATGCCGAATTTAGTTAACGCAGCATAGGGTATCACACTATCGACAAAGAGTTGGTGTATGTCGTTCATCCCCTCACAGGACTTTTCCACAATTTGGCGTATGATGAATAGATTGTCTAATGGTGTCCAATAGTACTTCAATCAATACGCTCTGGAAGACTTTATAACCGATGTTTGGAAGGCTGATGCCTCATCATCTGGAGCATATAGCAGGGTATCCCTTCTCCCGACCACAGTTAGTTTCCCCTGGCTTAGAGTTAACAATCACGGTTCTCACTGAACCGATTTTTCATTCCAGCACCTAGAGGCCCCTCTCATTCTTAACGTTAAGTTCTCAATACTTTTGTTCTCGCTTTGTTTTCCAGTAGAACGTTCGCCAGACTTTTGTTTTTATTTCATTCTCTTTGAAAAGGTTCTCGATACTTTTGTTCTTATTTTCTTCTCAATGGGAACGTTGCGAGATTTGTTCTCATTTTGTTCTTTTTGTGAACGTACGTTCCCGAGCATATTTTTCTCATTTTAGTCCCGTTTAAACTGATCTCGGTTCTTTTGTTTCCGTTTTGTTCTATTGCGGGAACATTACATTTTGTTCTAGTGCAGAACTAGACCAAACCGGGAAGGCGTTCTCAATTCATGTTCTCAGAACTATTTATTAGTTTTTTTAAATAACACATCTTTTCGGCATTTAGAAATTCTGTCAAACCAACAGGTGCAATACTAATATGCTCACCTAAACCTGGTTTGTATCAAGCGTATGTTAACACATACATAGATATGTCTGTTCTTAAGTGTATAAGTCTGAGTTCCATTAAACTCTAGAAAACATTCCTTAAGCTAACAGTTTTATAATACGACGAGTACTTTGTGTACAAAGAACGACTCATAGGCACCATCGCTAAAAATTTAACCAACTTGTCATTAAAATCCGATCATAAAATGGCATAAACGTAATCAATTTGCTCTACATAGCTTAAGGCGCGAGCGTTATCTCCAAACAAGGAGCCTTTCCTAGCTAGTCAAACAATATTCCACCGAATGAATTCCAAGTGGTATGAAAATAGACAAACCTACCCACACGCATATACACATACATACATACATCTCTTAAAGTCATAACAGGTATTTTGCTAAATTTTGCCTAGCGGCATTACAACAGTACTAATATGCGCATATCATATCCATACTCATATCAAGCTAGAACGTTCTTGTTTGTTTATTGAAGGATTATCTATCTACATGCAATTTTTCTTCTCGCTCTTGTCTCTGACACAAATTAAAGTGAATTATCGGCTATAATGCCATATACTAGCTCCTCGTAAGTATTGCGCTTAATAGCCTTCTGATACAGTAGTAATTCTGTGGCAGTTTTATTATAGCGCTGCTACTACTCCTCACTTGTAAAATTTAATTGCTTTACAGCTCGCGAATATATCACAGGACTACCTGCTGCGGAACTACTTAAGCGTAAAAAAAAAAACTTTCATAAGTTAGTTGTAAAAACTGGCTAGACCATAAAGTAGCGCTCAAGGGCTGACAGAAACGGTTTCCTTTCCCATTGAATGGGGGTAGATGCAGCCACACATTTGCATTCATCGTATAAGTATTTATGTACTTAAAAGCATAAAAAAATGCAGGATATTTGCCAAGAGGCAATTTTTGTCTAGTTGCTATGCCGTTGTCTTTATTTCAGATGGGCACATATGTATGTATGTAAGCCAACACGCATGCACTACGTATGTATGTATGCACATCTGTTATGTGGGTATACAAATATTGAATTTTTGCCTGTCGAAGCCGTTTTCTTCCGTTTGAATTTTTACCTTATTGGCTCCTTTCGTGCAGTAGCGCGATTTTGTTGGTGCAAATAAGCGGATGTTAGAGCTACAGGATATTTGCCTTGCTAAAAGTATTAAATGATATTTGCATAGACAGTTATACGCTGTGGCAGGCAATCTTCAAAATTTGCGGTGGTGGCGTTTAATGTCAATGGGAAAGTATTTAGTTGAAAAACGAATAAAAATTATGAGAATTATCACACAAGTACTACAGTGAACCCTCTCAGAGTTGGAGCCTGTGAGAGATGAGCAACTCTACTATTGGCAAAAATGTTATTTTGTGGTCCATAAATCCTTTGAGTTGCGAATTTTTTCCTTTACAGTTCCAACCCGGATAGTTGAAATTTTTTTAGATTTCCGAGAGGCCTGCAGCGATGCCAATTGGTAAGCTCACCAGTCAGCGTACAGCGCCTGGCTGTTTGCAGCATATGAATACAGGAGCGACATCATGACCAGGAGCTAAGCCGTAGTCTTTGCCAAACCATAGCCCTCTAACTCCAGAAACCGAGGCCGATGTGCCGCTTACCTTATAGCTACTTCACCGATTTGGAAGGCTCAAATATTGAAGGGGAACTTTCGTACAAAAAGGCGTAGGCCACTAATCATCAGCGATCGGTAGAGGAAGCCACAGAAAAGACCACAAAGTTAGTCTAAAATAGCCCAAGTATACTAGGTGCTCATCTGAAAGGTGTTGAGAACTGAGATATACCGTAACGAGTATTTATCAGGCGGACCCATCAACAATTTTGGAGATACGCCAAGCTAAACTGTTGTCGCAAACGGCTTTAAAATATACAAATATATGTATAGCTAGTGTCGGTCATCTTCTCGCGCGTTTTCCAGAATGTGGCGTATGATGAGTACCCCGTCTAATGTCGGTTAACCAGGCCTAAGGCCACACCGATAAGTCCCAATCCGCTGGCTGACACTTGATAAGACTTCGTAGGCCTTACTAAGAAGACTGATCCCACGATAGTTGGGATATATAGCGACTTAACCCTTTATGAGCTTTTCTTGTGTTGTTGGACGCGCATTTTTTGAGGCTGCAACCTAAAATTGAACTCATTCCGTGTTCCCAGTTCTGACAAAATTGATCACCATCAGGCCATTCCTCGACGTTCCCTAGCCCATCCTGGCGTCGAAACCGCCAAATGATTTTGATCGGATGGATGTATTCCTACCTTTCATAGAAGAGATATTTGTTCCCCAAGTCCTTCTCTCTCTCTCTCCGAGCATGGGCACTTATGAACGAAACTTCTAAGCATCTCGGTTTGAGACGGATTATAGCGACGCTTTCGTACATTGGAACGATTTTAGTGTAAGTTGTAGATAAGGTCTAGTACGACATGAAAATATATTTCTTATAGTTCATGAACCATAATTTTTTTTATTAAAAATCTCCCATTTTTCTTCGTTCTTTCAACTTTGAGCATGGATAAATTCAAACATTTCTACGAATGTGGTCAAATAGGTGCTATTTTTCTAGAAGTACATTTGGTAGCCAATAAATTGATGCCCTATTTATTGAAATCAGGTGACATTTTTTTTTAATAAAACTGGGTATTGATGAAATTTTTGGGAAACTGGGCGTAGCCCCACCAATTTACATATCGCGCACGACCTTCAAGGGTGACGCAATTGAAAATGTGGTATTTTTGAAATTATGCTCTAAAAATGCACATAGAGCATTTATTTACCCTTCAACAAAAGCTGGAGCAAATTTTTGTTATAACCTAAGATGAAGTCTCCCTTGCCCATATGATTAGCATGTGCTAAGAAATAATTCTCCGCATTTTCTGACAAACATATAATTTTGAGTTGTGTCACTTTTAGAGACTAAATATTTGTATAAAATTTGATATCTATACACATTGCGCCTGGCCTCCTTAAGCACCAACTTGAATATTTTTTTAATCGGGCTAAACGGTAATTTTCGAAAATTATAAATATTGATTATTGTAAAACTAAATTTCGAATATCCTTGTAAATTAATGATTAAAATTTTAAGAATATTGACGTTGAGTTTTAGCGATTTTAATCCACACTACTTTCAAAATAGTGATATACCAAGATCTCATTTTCACTACACTCCAAGACTTCCCAGCAACAACGAAGAAATTCCCATAAGAAATGCTTTTCATTATGATTTTTTTTTTTCGTTTTCACCTTTTCACCGAAACAACTCTGACCGTGAATTTTATATCATAAATCATTCGCACCGCGCGGCACTTCGCACTGATTTAAACTATTTACTCCACATCTTGACATTTCAACTGTCAAGTAGACAATAGACGCAAAAGACACAACGAAAAATCTATTGTTGTCACTTTCTTTGCCATAAACTGTGGCACTTATTGTAATGCTAAGTTGACATTTTACATTTCAATTGCTGGAATAAAATCAAAAGAATATAAAAAGATTGCGTTCCTCTTACACATTCCAAAGAAACATACACATATAAAGTAGGCGCAGTGAGAAATGTGTAAAGAAAATAGTAGGCAAGGATTAAAGTAATACATCATCCGAGTGCGCGTAGAGCGAGTGAAGGAATGAAAAGAAACAGCAACAAGAAGCTAGTGAAATAGGGTCAAGATTATTGTTGCTGGGGTGAAGGAGCACATACCCGTCTCTATGTTATTGCTCCTAAGGCGGAAGTAAACTTTCACCTTTTCACTTTTTCTTTTATTTAATTATTCCATCTATTGTGTTTGTGAGTAATTTCTTCTTGGATTTTTTTATAAACTCGCCTATGTTTTGAGGAGAAGATCCTTTGTGTTAGCTCTAATTCTAAGTTGACAGCTCAATAAAGAACTGAAAAGCATAGAACTCCAAGCTAAGGATGCAGTGGACAAGAGCCAGGATGATGTTGTTTTTATTGCTGGTGTGAAAGAAAATGTTTATTTATTTGTTTTGACAGGTTCAGACTGCGCTTCAAGGGCTAACAAAGGGTATTCTGTTTATCTTGAATTGTTGCGTTATAAAAAATAAAATTAAAGAAAATAAAGTGTTTCATAAATTTCATGAGAATTTAATTTTTTTTTTTAATAAGGAGGTGCTAACGAATCATTGGAGTTGTTTATTTAATGCAATTTGGTTTTTTTGTAAACAAAAACATTATTGAATAAACTTACGCGTTTTATACATTCCGAGGGAGCAATGTATGTATGTGTGTGCATTCGAATTTGCACTGCCTTTTTTAATTTAGTTACAGATTTTTCCATAGGATGTTAGCGCATAATTATGTAACTTTTAATTTCGATAACTGCAATTCTGAAAAAAAAACTCCAACTTTAAATTTAAGCAACGTGTGTCTGCAACACATGCCTGCAGTAAGCTGCTTGGAATTCAACCCTTCCTACTAAGAAATGAGAATGTTCAACAATCTCCTTGCAAGCTAAAGCAAAGCTGCAAGAAAAACGGTAAGTTAGAAAAAGGTGGCAACAAACCAGATTCTCCGAGGACAACAAGCGCTTAAATGCACTCACTATAGAACTCAGAAATATTTAAAAAACTGAACGAAATACTCAAATACACAATTACCTAAACATTATTTGGTGCAACTGCAGCAACTGATTACTCTCTCTGGAAGGCAGCAAGTAAGATAAAAAGGCCAATTCTATCTCAATCTGCCCTAAAAATGGACAATAATAACTGTTCTAAAAGCGATTTAGAAAAAGAAACCGCCTTTGCCCGTTACTTAAAATCTGTTTTTACCCCACCAAACATAGAACCCCCTATCAGTTTAATAAACGAAATCAACGCTACACTCAGCTGCCCCCATCATATAGATACTCCTATAATTCTCCAAATATGAAGTAAAAACAGCAATTAAAATTTTTAAACCAAAGAAAGTTCCTGGCTATGATCTAATTGCTGGTCATTTATTGAAACAGCTACCCCAAACAGGCTTTCTTCCTGCTCAATGGGAAAGTGTCACAGGTGAAAATGATTCTCAGACCCGAAAAAAATGCTGAGAAAGTTGAATCATACCGACCCATTCACTTACTGCCAATCACTTCAAAAATAATTATAGTGCTCTTTCTAAAAAGACTATATCTAATTATAGAAGACCGAAAGCTCATACCCCACCATCAATTTGGATTTAGGAAAACCCACAGCACAATCGAGCAAGTACATAGAGATATAGATTGTTGAGAAAATATACTCATCATGTGAGGAAAACAAATACTGCACAGCTGCATTTCTAGAGCGTTTCTCACAAGCGTTCGCTCGAGTTTAGCACGATGTCTTACTCTATAAAATAAAAACCACCTATCAACCACTACATATGTATTTGAGCAGTCATACCTGAAAAATCGTATTTTTTTTGTTAACAAGGTACGGAACACTCTGAACTTTATGAAAGCACGGCAGGTGTACCACAGGGCATCGTCATGGGCCCCGTACTATACCTGCTCTACACATACGACCTACTCGTGATAGAAGGATGCAACATTGGTACTTTTGCTGATAATACTGCTATCTTAGCAGTTGACGACTCCCCCGAGTTGGCTTCCCAAAAACTCCAAAACGACCTAAATAAAATCACGCGAGGCACCTGTCTACCGGTTAAACTTAATGAAATATATATACCCCAAAGTAACGAAACCAAGTTTTCACGCGTTGAGAAAAGACAATAGCAGCCCTAAATAAAAGGTGGACTAATCTGCACACACCCAGTGTTTAGCGTTCATGTTGGTCTGCTTGTTGGATATAGAAGGAGTTTCATTTGATTCTAAAACCAGAATACTCACGGGACACTAGACCATTGACTAGACCAAGACTTTATAATTCAATAAAGACATACTAATATTACTACTACTACTAGTACTACTAGAAGGCTCGCAACCACGCATGATGATGCCTTTAGAAGCTCATTAGATGTGAAAGAGATAGAATTTATCCAGCTTTTCCGATGCGAGTGCCCTTTATACAACAAATTTACATAAACCAAAAGTGTTATAGTTCGATTTACAATCCGCCTTCGTATATAAAATATTAGCAACTTATACCATTTAAAAAGTATTGGCAATTAACTAGAAAGCCAAGCAGAAGTAAGCATGTGCAATTTTTTCGCAAAATTAAAATTTTTTCAAAATTGTTTTGTTTAATTTGAGTCTAGTACTTAAGTATCATAAATCATTAAAATCGTAAGGTAGTGTAAAGTTTGCTGAGTAGGACAATAAGAAAGTTTAAACATTGGTCTGGTAACCACAAAGATAAAAAGTCAAGTTTGCAAAGTATAAAGCCTATAAGTAAAATCTATACTAATAGTTTTTAAGTTATCCTATATATTGATCTTAAACTTCTTAAGCATGCAAGTGAGACCATCTTTTCATGCAAATCAGTTCTCTGCCGCAAAACTTTGTTCTAAGCAATTTTTAGTTCTACCTTAAGCGAGTGCTTGGGGATTAGCGCATACACTCTTGAATATCCCTCTTATTTAAGTACAAACAAACAAAATATGCTTGAGCAATATTTTTCGTTACACTTATTTTATGCTCTTTTCCTGCTAGCCAACTTTACGGGCCAAAAAAAAATCAACAATGTACTTCCAGCCTTTCATAAATCAATTGAAATTAACGCAAATTATATGTTTTCGTAAAAGTTAAGCAGCCGTAGATTAAACTGTAGGATATTCAAATATGCGGATTGATGTGTGTGGCTTAGCCTGATTAGCCGAGACGGCCATCGCCAACACCAACGCCACCGCCACCGCCACCGCCACAAAATACACGCGACTAATATTGCACTGCGGTAGATGAAAGTGTTTGGAAATTTTTAAATTTAACACCTAAGGCGTGTATCCTTTTGATGCGACCGCCACATAGTTATGGGCACTAATATGAAAGCATATATGTACATACAAACCTACAAATGTATGTATGGACATTGAAAATTTAAGCCTAATAGGCGGCAATGTATGCGCTCTTTAGCAGTTGACTTGAATTTCAATAAGCCACCAAAGCAGTCAGTTTGTATAGCCAACAAAAGAGGTTAATCCTGCTGGTCAATGGCCCTCAGAGACTGTATTCAAATAAACGCAGTTGCAGTTGGCTAAGGGCGCGTGCGCGTGTTAGAAACCAACGCTAATGGACACTAATTAGGGGCGCAACGCGTGTTGAACACAAAGTGGGCGTATTATCAATAAAGCATATGAATTATTGATGAAATCTGTTTAGAAATGGTCATTTTATCTTCTCTCGAATAATATTTTACCTTTTTAAAAGGATATTCGTTGAGTTTAGAAAACTCGCCGGAAATGTGAGGAAAGGGGTAACCAAAAAAAAAATAAATACTGTACAGGCGGAATGAAAGGTGAGTATTTAAGCGCACGCTAGTTGCGCAGGTAAGCGCATGACCGACGGGACTTAAAGCTTCAAACTAAGTTTAAAATCCGAGGAAAATGCAAAAAGAAGTTGATCCGCTAGGTGGCGCAGTGGTAGAGATATTTGAAGCAAAACCGGTATTTACAGTCCGATTTGCTTCACTTTGGAATGTGGAAAATAACTCCACAAAAAATTAAGCCGGCAGGTGGCGCAGGGATTGATATATGTATTTCGGGAACCTGCATTTATGGTCTGATTTAATTTGGATTTATAATATTAATTATTTACATAAACAGGATTAACGCCACAAAAAATGTTCGGGTATCTGGCAATCCCATATTTCTGGTCCGAATTGGTACATATTTAGAGATCTTGATTTACAAATATTTGTTTACTATTAACTACGAATAATATTTTAGGACAAAAAAAAATATATATCTTCAACTTAATAGTAAAAAAAAAAATATGAGTAGGTACGTATTTCAAAATTTATTATATAAATACATAATTAGGCATTCTTGAGCAGCCAAGATCTTATGTATACGTTTGTTCAAAACTTCATTATTGTACCTAAAAGCCTACCACTTGCTCCGGGTCACTCAGCCCAGATTACATTGTAGCTTTGTTTCACAAACTACATAAATTTGTTCGTTTAATATTACCCTTCTTATCCGAAAGTCTACAACTCAATAAACAACAGAATATATATATTACACAACTGTTTGTATGTGAACTCTTTCAACGACGACTATATGAGCCAATTAGTGCAGAAAATATGACAGATTTGCGATTTGTGCAACGTGTTCGCTATTACTTATGTTTGTACTGAAGTCAATTCAGATGATAGCGCGTCTTTTTCTTCCTTCTTCAGATGTCCGAATAAATATGCCGCAGCTTTTTGTAGTTGTCATATAAAATTGTGTGATAAATGAAGTTGAGTGCTTGAAGTGATAACTTTATTTTTGGACGGTGGCGCTTGGTTGAGGTGGACTCACTTAAAAGGGAGTGAGTGTAGATAAATTTTACGTGGCACGTACAAAAATATATAAGCACTTACACAAGTACATGCATGCGTAAAAAAACGGTACATACATATGTATGTATGTGGAGGGAAGCGGTTATTCAAAACCAGCATAGTCTCTCAAATAAAATGTTTCGTAGAAGAAAAACAGAATTACAAGTATAAATAGATTCAAGGAATTTTGGCCTTAAATTGCACGAAAATTCCACTTCAATATGTATTCATTATAATATCACCTTTTTAAGCGTATGTTTATGTTTAATTTTTTCTAAAGTGTTACATCTAGTGTTTTCTTAACTGAGAAATCGTTGAAAATCACACTAAGTAGGCACTTTCAAGTGCTCAAAATTTATGATTATCCTTCAAAAATTCGCAGTAGCAAACATAAACAAATACATATACACATAGAAAATCCAGTGCTAATCCGTTAATTGGTGGGCGTATTTCAAATAAACAAGCATTGCTCATTGAAGGCGCCAGTCGTTAAGCGATTAACAGTTTTTTTTTTTAACTGTTAGAAAACTGTGTATTGGCACATAACGGCAGTGTATGTTCTGTGAAGCGATTACGACAAAGACAAGTAAAGGAATTGTGGAATGCCTTCCACTTGATATGTAGGTTTGTTAGTCGCAGGTTCGATGGCTATTCGGGGCAACATTCCAATGCTAGTTATTTTCTGATGCCAGCGGTGGTCAAAAGTATTTTACAAATTTTTTTAAATTAATTGTTTACGTAAAAACCATTGCTTAACGCTCGGTTTCTTTAAATTATTGATGCATAACACAACTCTCTATAGTTGAATCCCTAATCCCCTGTGGGATTAAGCACAAATTTACGCGGATGAGTCAAGGATGAAGGCCAATACAAGTGCGGGTGTTTATGGACCCAGCATTAGAATTTCGGTTGTAATCGGCAGATTACCTACCGATTTTTGGCTTGTGCTCGATTTAACCATAAAAT
The DNA here is from genome assembly GCF_013731165.1 of Rhagoletis pomonella. NCBI lineage: Eukaryota > Metazoa > Arthropoda > Insecta > Diptera > Tephritidae > Rhagoletis > Rhagoletis pomonella. Next base: position 28,631,861 of record NW_023458556.1, read on the forward strand.
GGCTTAAAAGTGACCTTCGCAGTCATCTTTTCAGATAGCCAAGCGGCCAACTAGGTGCCATTCATTAGGATGATTACCTCCCAGTTTGTGAAGCAGTGTCTCGAATCTATTGAACTCTTGACAGCGAGAAATAAGATAATACACTGACATCGACATCATCGGTAAAAAGACCGCGAAGTCTGTTCTGTCTTATCCAAGTTGAATAAGGAAGCGATTGGGTATGGTGGTCAACGAGGACAAGGCGAAGTATTTCCTGTCATCAAAGAAACAGTCAGCGCATTCGTGCCAAAGCACTTCACTGTTGTTAGTTATAATTTCGAGAAAGTGGAGAATTTCGTTTACTTGGGAACCAGCATTAACACCGATAATAATGTCAGCGTCGAAATTCAACGCAGAATCACTATTGCCAAACAAGTGCTACTTTGGACTGAGTAGACAATTCAGGAGTAAAGTCCTCTCTCGACGTATGAAAACCACACTCTATAAGTCATTGTAAGTCATGCCCGAGCTGATATATGGCGCAGAAGCATGGATAATGACAACATCCGATGAGGCGGCTCTTGGAGTATTCGGGAGAAAGATTTTGATGAGCTGTTTAAGCTCCACAATGACATAGACATAGTGCAGCGAATTAAAATACGGCGGCTCCGGTGGCTTGGTCTTGTCGTTCTTATGGACTCTGTCGCTTCTGCTCTGACAGTATTCAACGCGGGCCGAGATGCTGGTAACAGAAGAAGAGAGAAGCCCTGTTGCGATTGAAATGCCAAGTGGAGAAGGACTTGGCTTTACTAGGCATTTCTAATTTTCGTCAGTTGGTACAGCAGAGACGCGACTGGCGTACTTTGTTCAATTCGGCCAAAATTACTTAGGCGGTTAAAGATTTATTAAGATGCTCATTTATATAGCCGAGCCGCTTGCTCCAAGACAACAGACGCTTTAGTAATACCTTAAATCGTTTAGATAGGAGTGGCGCTACCGAAGCCTTCTCTCTTTCGCCATCAGCCAAAGTTTCACCCGGGGTGTGCGAACGGGCACGCAAGAGTCGGCATTGAGTACAGCCGTGCAACTGTAGCTGAGAAACTAGAAGAGCGACAATAAGTAGAGGTAAGACATTCGGGACTAAGGAAAATAGCGCGGTGATTGAGAAGAAAATAATTGAATAGTTTATCGAAAATCCGAGGCGTTTGGTACTAACATAAAAATTAATGATTATAAACAATTTTTTGTAGTGGTATATTGACCCTTGGAAACCCAGCATTACCTTTGATTTGATGTAACCTTTTCACACCGAAAGGCATTTTGAGAGTCGAGTCATAATTTGACTTTTATATTTTTATATTTTTGGCATACTTCTGGTATATTTTTGGTTTAAAGTTTTGAGTCTGACACGCTCTCGACCATGACTTTGTTCAACGAAAATGGTCAGCACAATGTCCTCTTTCAAAACTGTACCATGGTTATTCTGTTTCTGAAGAAAATTTACAATGTTTTAGACTGTATTATTTATGTTTTTATGTTTGTCCTTTGAAAATTCTTAATTAAACGCTTCAATTCCGTGCGTGTCTCTCGCACTTATTGTACCAGGTGCAGCCTACACTTGCACATACACTAAACCAAATTGAATTTTTATGAATGAGCAGCAAACGCGCCTGCGCTTCACACTGCTCGCAGCAAGTGATTTGGCACACGTTTGCTAAATTACAAATAAAAAAATTCACAATAGTCAGCAGTGCAGTGCATATGGATGTTTATAAGGGCGGCGCGTCACCTCAAAGACACCTCAGCTCAAGCGGCTAATGGAAAATCGCCAATTGAAATGCGACGGCACGTAGCCAATGTCTGAGATGTTACTTGATGGATTATGTGGATTTTGCGCATAAAACAAATTTAATTTCGCACTGCCGATGTTCGTATTTCGGCGTTTTGGGCAACAATCAAGATGTCAGACAGTTCAAGTAGCAGCGTGCCTTATCGGGAGCGATATGTAGAGTGGAGTAGTTAAATTTGAGGGAGAAGAAATATAATTTCAAATAAATTTTTTTCTTAATTTTATATGTAGATATGTTTGCATAAATAAACTACGCCGTATGCAAACGCGAATGCGTAGCCGCCACTGCCGCCACCGCCGCCACCGCTTCTTAGCAGTCGCTGCGTATGCCAGACACGCATTGCGGTTTTAAGTTGCGCGCATCTTTGCGAGCGTCGGAAATGCACGAGGCTACCACCGTCGCTGCCACTTCTACATTGCACGCGTACGCCTGCGCAGCCCATCGGCCAAAATGGGCGGCGTATCGAGCCTAACTGATCGATTGCTGTTGAGGTATATGCGTGCAAAACAACAAAAATAAACCAAATAATTACAAGAACAAGTGCTAGCTAGTGCTTGGCCGCCGAAATGGCAACGATGCCAGTCAGTTGTGGTGGAGCAGTGAATTCTTGGCATTGACCAACAAGAACCTTATGGCGGCCGCTTCAATAAATCATGGACTGTAATTACCCCTTGGCGCACAACAGACCATGCATGTATGTATGTACATACATATTTACGTATAAATACTTAGGTATATACGAGTGGCTATCACTGAGTGGATAGGTGTCAGAGAGGAGTGAAAGGCGGTGGTGCAAAATTATTTACGCAAAAGTGTTTTAATATTCGGTTTATGCATGAGTATGTAGGTAAGTGTGTGTATATGTATTTGATTTTTTTGTGGCGATTATAAAAGTATTGTTGGAGTTGTAAAGTTCTAAAGAGGTTATCCAAACTGATCCGAAGTTCAACTGCAAGTGTACGGTGTGCAGTGCACGTTGCGCTGAATACTACCAAAAAATTTTAATTTAATATCAGCAGTGAGAAATCGCTGGAAATCCCGACGGATACACGCTGTTCGGGTCGATTCCGGTTTAATTATCCGGGAAAATCTCTCCAAGATTTTGTGCATTGATATGTGGGCTGTTTAGGCGCGACTGCTAACACCGGGCGCCTAAATGCATGCTATACCCTGCTATATGTGCCAAAATTTTTTTTATGTAATTTATGAAATTTTTACACATGCACTTCTCAACAGCCATGTAATAAAATTTTCTTAAGTTATAATTTGATGGCACTTCAAAGTATGCTCGGCCTAGTCTAAAGCATCTTCCGGCCAACATGCAGAGGTGGTAATAGGATGTTGGCCACAGTGCCTACCCAAAATTTTTTGATCAAAAACATATTTTTCTACTGAGTTATTCATGGCCGAATAAGTCATTATATTCCTATAGTGCACAAGACCAGATGGAGCGAAAGCATGTGAGTTTTCTTGTTAAGTCTTGCCTCGGGTCACAGGTTGCTTTGCACCTGCATTTCGACACCTGAGTGGAAGATCGACCTATATCGGCAGCCAGTTCGAAAACGCAGTATCTCAGAACTTGGTTCAAAAACGTCCTATCTGAACTGAAAATATATTGAAAATATGTTCAGATAGGGCGTTTTGAAAACTTTAGTTGATATAGGGCGTTTTTTAGGCGAATTCTGAAATAGGGTGCTCATGAAAAGTTTTCTGATATAAGGCGTTTTCGAACTATCTGTCGAGATAGGTTGCTCTTCCACTCAAGTTTAGGTATATTTTGGAAGAAAATTAATGCTGTTTATGTATGAAATTAATAGGACGAGTGTATCGCCTAGCAAAGCACTGCTACGTCTCCTCTGGATAAATATTTGCAATAAGTCTTTAGTCTACTGGCAGAAACATTATCTTCGGTAACATCTGCTGGCAGGTAAAATGCAAGTTTCAAAAACAATGGATGTCTCGCAGTTTTAAAGAATTTGTGCGTTGAGCATCGCCAAAGTATCCCGTAATTCGACGGGTGATCCCACTGCCCATTATTTGCAATTCCTATGAAATGCCCTTTTAAGGTGCGTTTGCATGTTTGATATCAGTGGCAGGGTCTCGTCATAACAGCCAAGCTTGTCAGCTCTAACGATTCCCTTGATGTCACAATGGCTAAGAACACCGACAATATTTGTCGAAATGCCCTCAGTGATCCCGTTGATAGTTGGATGACATTCCGCAACTGATCTTGAAGTCAGCGCATAGCAGTCAGTAAACATTCAGATATCGAAACCCGGACTCATAGCAGACTGCACAAGTACCTTTTGCGTAAATCATCAGTTTCGCCTGATAGCATTCTACTTTGAGGCTACTTCATAAAAAAAATAATAGGAATCACCACCGCCGCATGGATGCAGCGAACTTGAGTTCCAGATGCCAATTATTGTCAACGGCCTAACTGCTGAAATAAGAATAATAATAATAATAATGCTGTAGCTTTCCGAACCCTTTTATCTATGTTAGGTTCCGAGTTTAAATTTCTATCGAGCCTGGGCATTGATCCAACTTCCAATTTAGTATTATTTAATGGAATATTTCCCACCACCTACTTAATGGAAATACATAGTTCTCGCTTTGTGGGATTGACTTCCGACCTCCGACCGCTTCATCGCTATAAAAACTTATTTAGTAGTTCTTGTTTGTCAATTATCAATAGAGTAATGTCATCGATGTTATATATTGCTTTTACGCCGATACTTTATACCCTTTTTTGAGACAGCTATCAACAGTAAATATTCATAATAACTACTTAAAGACTATATAGCCTTCAGGAGTTTCTCTTAATAAAAATTCCTTGACAGAGGTGTCATCTGGCCATTGCTCATTATCCTCTTTTGAGACAGCTAACCTGCCGTAAAAATTATGAGAATGTTATTGGTCTGAATTCCTAAGATCTGATGTGTGCTACTATACCCGTTTTTGGGATAAATACCATAGGTGAGACTTATATCCACCCATCGGACGACGCCTAATTTTACTAGGCCACATCACGATCGCTCCCTGCTATAATAGCTTGGCAAAACTCAAACATTTTTGTGAAGTGCTTCTTTAGAATTGAGCTATCCTCGATTTTTTCCTATTACACTTCATATTGGAATTGCTTTAGAATGGAATTTTCTTTATTTCTTTATTTCTTATTGGATTAATTGAAGAGTTCCTCATAAATTTCATTACTTATCCACTGTCATTGCGTAGGCAACCATATTTTGGCGCTTATCGCTTTAAAACCTAAGTAACTGCTACCACACGTGATTTATGTTGGCCGAACAACAAATAAGGCACCTAGTAGAGAGCAAAGATAATTTTTGCTTACCTAAATTTAAGACAATATAATTGTATGCATATACGAGTATGTAAACTAGGGTGGTCCAAAATAAGTAAAGTCGGAACTATAATGCTCTCACCCCCCTAGGAATGTTCAATATCGAAAAAATATACCCCTAATTTTTTATTTTGAAAACAAAAAATATTTAGAGGCCGCTCAAAGCGCTCAAAGTTTTCCATGTACTCTATGTGGGGGAAAACACTTTTCGTAGAAATGGTACAGAACTTTTGAAAATCAATATTTTTTGATCGGAAAACTCTGGTTCTCTTCAGGAGACTTCCAATAGCAGTACCTAATTGTTTATTTAACAAATTTTTAAGTATAGAGATTTTTTATTTGACACCCCATAGCATTTTCTAGTATTTTCTGGGGGTTTGGGGGTTCTTTAAAATATAGTTACTATGTAAAATTGGTTAAATAAATAATTGAGTATTATTATTGGGACCCTTCTGAAGAGAAACAGAGTTTTTCGATCGAAAAAAATTGATTTTCAAGAATTCTATAACATTTCTACGAAAAGTTGTTATTTTTTCACATATAATACATGGAAAACTTTGAGCGCTTTTTGGACTACCTTAATATGCACACAACATCCCTTAACCAGCCGATTGAGCGATCCGAATCTTCAATGAGCAACGTTTGAGTTGCGATATTTTGCATAAATTACATATTTGCATTTCGCGCGCTCAAGTGTAACACCCGCGCTTGCAAAATAAGGCAAAAAAAAAGTATATGTAACGCTTGCCACAGGCCAACTAAAAGGAAGTGTAGAATATAAGTATGTGTGTATATACATAGTTGCAGTAGCACAAAGTGCAACAAATTGCAAACAAAAAGCGTTACAAATTTACGCTCCAAGAAGACTGTACATTTGAACGGTAAACCACAGGTTTTTACCTCTGCTATGGGTACATGTCTTGCCCTCACACTCACTTGTAGAGTGCACTCACAATGGATAATTTTGTCTCCGAGTGAAAATATGGAATAGTTTTTTCACGACCTCCTATCCCAGCCTACGGGCTGTTAGGCAAAACAAAAGCATTTTAGGTTGCATATTTAGTTTTGGAAAGTAGCACCTTTCACTTGTCACTACTTGCCATTACATATCAAATATTTTTTCAGTGCCACAATTTTTAGTAGGCAAGCAAACTGCGGTACAAACATACATACTTAGTTATATGTAAGTGGCCGGTAGCATCAACACCGGCTCGCCTGCAGATACTCGTGCTGTTTGCACAACTCAAAGGATTATTTACATACGCACATTAGACCCTGGAAAAAAATTACACACACTTTTGTAAGCACAAGCATACCCGTAGAGACTTGCAGGGCCTGAATATTGTTACTTTTGAATCCTTCGCTTCTCTTTCAAACCGATTTGAAATACCTTTCGTGCTTAATCATCAATGCCATAATGACCAAACAATTTTGATTGTCCTTTGATTGGATTTGGATGCAAGTATTTTATGCTTACATATATATTCATACATGTATGGGTAACTATATAGTATGGATATATGTAAATACGTGCATACAAATGTATGCCAGCACAAATAAATACGTCCATTGTTAAAAACTCATGTTTTCAATTGTTTAATTTTTAGCGTTAAATTGCAGCCACTCAACATTTTCAATTGACTTGACGCTCGTCGTCCTGTCCAATATTGTGTTCGATTGCATAGGAAAAACTCTTTTTGTGGCATGTTTGTTTACCTAATGCAACATTACGATGATGCTTTGTCAAATTTATTTACCTAATAATGCTATGCAATATTCAAAGGATAATACTTCAATAGAGACGTGTTTACATACAATCCACTTCAATTTTTATTTTTTTTTTACATACTTCATTACTTTTACTTAACAATGCATTTTGCTATTATATGGCGGCATTGAGGCTAAAGGATATTAAGCGGATTTTAATTCCTGGAATTAGCGATGGTATGTATGGGTGACTGCTGTATTCTGGGCATTGAGTAGAAAGCACGCTCACAACATCCTTTTAAATTACACGAATCAACAAAATTTGGTCGTATTTTATCTCAGAAATGGGGTGGAACTCATCTTATAGTTTTTTTGCTGCTGATTTTAATGGCATTGTAGGACGTCCAGTTCTTGAGAAAGGAACTGTTGAAGGTTTGAAAAAGGAAAAAATTGGAAAATTTCAAAAAAATTTAAAAACAGAATTTAGAAATAGTTTTTCCGAAATAGTTTGACCAAAATTCCCGAAACTTCACAGTTGGCTCAGAACCCGATGACATTGCAATAAGAAGGATGAGTTAATCCCATAGGTGGCGCACGAGTCGAGATATTTGAAAACCCCTTATTTATAGTCCGATTTGGTTCATATTCAAAGCGTACATGAAAGGGAATATGTATCTCCACAAAAAATTTGCCGATAGGTGACGTAAGAGCCGATATACTTGGTTTATGGCCCGATTTCATTCATATTTAGAACATTTGCTTTAAAAATATTTGTTTTTACAATTAACTTACAAATTTTTAAAATAAATTCGTTAATTGAGAATTTCGTTGTTGTGTGAAAACAAGTTCTTGCTATTGAAGAACTGAGTTTTTTTTTAATTTTCACTTTTTTCTAATCCACTCATCGACAGGAAGTAGAATGCAACAGACGAATTGGCTTTTCATTAATACCGGGTTTTTTCCTTCAGAAAGCTATATCCGAATTTTAATTGCCATTAATTTTAATTTGATCAATTTTAATTTGCCATTTTTCGACAATTCCACAGTTTTTTTCTCAAAAACTGGACCTGCTAGAATAATTTTGCAAATATACTTGAAATGAGCATAAACAATCTATAAGATGAGGTCGGCTCGGTTGTTGAGATAAAGTACGACCAAATTTTGTTGAACCGTGTTATTTTCATTTTTTATGTTCTATGGCTGCCTGTAATAATAAAGACATACATGGACTAGTAAATAACAACTGTATTTTATAATAAGATGTAAGGTTTGGGAGAGATGAGGATCTAACGATGATGCTTATATATAGGTTGTAGAAAAAAAAACTCTGCCCTCAATACATTTTTGCGCCTAATATCTATTTATTCTTAGAACCTCATCGGGAGTGAAAAAAATGGAACCAAAGGATCGAGGGTAGATGCTGAGGGATGACCGCCTCGTTTTATCGGTAGCCAGAGCAAATGTGGGCAGTGACGGCGCTTCACTCTTTTTACTCGGCTACAACTTTACAACAGGGCCTTGTTTAGCCCAATGGTCAACCCTGCAATTTTGCTATGACCGTAAGCAATCGAGGATGATTTCTGGAATTCTGCGTAAATTTGGAGCGTGATTTTTCCATTGCGGCTACGCCCTATTGGAAAAACAGTGCGGTGATTAGGTTGCCCAAAATTTGAACCCTAAAATATTCAGGTTCAAACCGGACCCACATCTAAATCTTCCGTCTATGTATTGATTTTATTTATATACGTAATAATATAATATTTATTCAATGTTTTTAAATAAAACTGTGTCTCAAAGAAATACAAAATACCAGAAAATTCAACGAATAAATTCTTTATTTTCATCGTACCTACATATGTATGTACATAAGCATATACCAATGTATATGGGAATTTTTTTTGCAATACGAAAAAATACTTTAGAAAAAACCAATTTCTAATTTTTACTATTCTTTGGAAGCCCATTACTGGAAAAGTAACCATCATATAAAGAAAAAAATGTCCACAATTTCATATTTCACACAGGTACAATTACCCAAAATATCAAGGAATTCTAAAGCATCATCCTTTTTTCCCTGTCCGCTTGACATGAAATGCCCCATATATCTACATATCCACTCATATTTATTAATGCACAAAATACGTGAATATGTAGTTATATGCTCACTCACTTTCGCATTCATTCACATAGCCGAGAGCCGCAATCACGCTCCTCCAGACAAAGTCTAGGAAACTGGAAGTTGTGGGAAGCTATTGTTCTTTGCTGACTACGCGCACATAAATTAACTACTACTTTAGAGACGGTTACCGCAAGTATTTATGTATATTTTAGTATCTAGACTATTCCCTTATTTACGGTATATTTAGTAGTAACATACGAGAATGCACATACATATATATGTAGTTATGCCCGCGTTGAACGGGAAAGATAGCGGAAATTATCGCGTAGCATGTAGATGAGAAGACAAGCCGTTAACCGTTAAATTTTAGCCTTAGGGAAACACTAAATACATAGCATAAAATAAAATGTTTATCAAAGAAAAAGGGGAAAAATGGCATGAGGAAACGTTAATAGGTACATAGTTAAAGCATGATTTATAGTGTAGTGCTAGCTACAGGATGTGACGGTGATTTTCGCTAGGCTAGATAAATAAATTAATTGGAAGTTTTATGCGTACATACATGTTTTTTATGAAATTGCAATTCTTACGTAAAAGGCATACATTTACAAATCGGAGGCTTACTTAATATTCAGTTTCTCCTTTTTGATTTGCTTAACATTTTGGCTTTAGGTTTGTTAATGAAGTAAGCATAAATATGTGAATGAAAAAATAATTTTTTAATTTTTTTCGGGGATATGATCTGTCAGGGTTAGAATTTTTCGTTTCCGAATTTGGCTAAATACCACAAATCGTTTTACTAATCGTAAATACTTTATACTAGTGTAATTTTAAAGTAAAACACTTGATTTTACGTATTTACGGGACAAATTTCACACAGGATTTATTGACAATCGAGAGTAACGAAGTAAAAGCCTTCTATCCAGGACCTGGAAACTGCAATTGCGATTGTGGACATCCGAAAACGCCCTGTCTTAGAAAACTTTTCATGAACGCCCTACTTCAAAATTTGATTGAAAAACACCCCGTCTGGAAATTTAGTTGAAAAATGGCCTATCTCCGAATTCGGGTTAAAATCGCCCTATATAAAATGAATATATATTGCTGAGATAGGGCGTTTTTGAACCGAATTCTAAGATAGGGCGTTGACAAACAAGAAAAATTTTGTTGCCAACTATCAAAACAAAAAATATTCAAGTGCTGCCTGATATCTTCACTGTGAAGGTATTTTGTGTGGAGTTTTATTTTGTTTTACTTATCTTCATGTGAATATTTTTCTGATTGTTTATAAAAATATCTTAATTTTAAAGATAAATTTCACTTCTGGTAACACTGACTATAAGTTCGCCGCTTTTATCTAGCAGCATTTTTTTATACACAGATATACATTCATATGTGCAATTTACATATATGTATGTATATGTGCACCCATAAAATTTGAAACGCCTATAAATCTAAGGTTGCGTTGTACAGGTACTATGTATATTTTATAGTTTGTTATGTCTTAGCATAGCCTTCAGTCCTTTGTGTCTTTGTTTACATTGTGAACTGGACCCAGAGAGAATCAATTTGCCAAACGATCTGTCTCTCTAATAGCTTTCAAAATATTTACCAATTTGAAAAATGGCATTCATGATTTACAGGCATGCGCAAATAAATGCAAATGAAATCAGTTACACAGTTTTTGGCAAATACAAAAATGTTTTGTTAACTAATTTTGTGGTTATTGCATGCGCAGCAAGGCAAATGAGGGTCAATGTGGTGGGGTGAAAGGTCAGCGTAGCCAAGATGAGTGTGAAACAAAATAAATTTGTATTGTATATGCACTACAGCGTCCAGGGGAAAACTACATACGTATACAACAATTTTACTCTACCTACATTTTTCTTTATTTAGTACATGATACCCATATATATGAAAGTACTAAAATATTTAGTAAACATATAGCACATATATTCGGATGTGTAAATTTTATTTAGATGAACATTTTAAAATTTGAAGTATGCATATGTGTTAGACCGTTTGAGAGAAAAAAGTTCGCCGTTCAGCCCTGAGTCAGCAATATTTTTTCAAGGCAATTATAATGAGTAATTTAAAACATTTTTTTTTTAAGGCAACCTTATATTAGTGGTTAACAAATTGAACTCTCGCGCCACCTAACGGCTAAATTGTTTTCGTGGAATTATTTCTTTCAATCTAAGTAATTTACGCTCTAAATATCAAACAAATCGTACGGGTTTGGTATTGATACTTATCTGAGCTCTTAACGCAACTAATTTCGATAATTTTTGATACATTTTGGATACCTATGCGTTTCGAGGGCTCGATAAATTTCCATTACTCAAAAATGTATATATCTCGATATAAATCGATAAACTTTGGATACCTCTATAAATTTCGATAACTCGGTTAATTTTTTATAGCTCCAAATTTTTCGAAAGCTATTGACAAATTTCGATAACTCGTTACACTCTGGTAACACGATGAAGATCGATGAGCAGTAATAACTCGATTAACTTATATTTAGCCTTGAAATTTCGATAGCTCGATATATTTTGAAAAATCGATTCGATGAATCGACAAATTACAGCGAACCAATAAATATCGGTAACTCTACAAAATATGATAATTCAATAAATATCGATAACTTGATAAGTTTCATTAACTTGGCAAATTTCGATAATCCCATAAATATTTATAGCTCGATAACTATCCGTAAATTTCGACAACTAAATTTCTGTGTCTATAAATTTAGAGAGCTCTATAAACATTGATAAATTTGAAAAATTCGATATGTTGCGATAACTTAATAAACATGGATAACTCGATAAATTTCGATAACTAAAAAAAAATTGAACTGGTTGCAACAACAACTATACACCAATACGAAAATTTTTAAACGACGATTTTGGCCGTAATTTTCAACCAATTTTGGAACCATAAAAACTCTACTCATCTACAAAAAAGTGCCTTTCTAAAGGTGCTATTGCTCGGTTTTGCAGAATCGCCAAACGAACGGAGACAAAATTTCATAAACAAAATCCGCTTTAATATATTTACTAGCAAGATTGATTTCTGACCTTAAATTTAAACACATACACACCTACATACATAAATGCAAAAACCAATAACTTTTGTACTATTTGGAGCTAATATACTTTTAAGAAAAGCGCAACACATCAGACCTTAAAAGATGGGCAAGTTCGAAATTTTTATTTTTTGTGAACATCAAAAGATGAATGCTTAATATCGTCTTTGGTAGCAAATAAATATCGAATTTCAAAATAATACCACAGGCCGAGAATTGCATCATTTTTCATGCCTCTTTAGCACTTTATTGCGAACAAAAAAAAAAAAACAACGCAATACAGCAAATTTGAGTGCAATTTCGAAACGGAAATGATAGCTAATAAATTGATTGCTATTTGTTTTCTTAATTGAGCTGGACGGCATCAAAGGATACTTGCTGAATGCAGTCGCGAAATAAAGAAGATAAATGCCGCGCGAGCTGCAAACTGTTACAAAATCGGTAAAATGCATTTTAGGGGGCCCAAACGTATTAAGTTGCCTTATATACAAAGCAAAGTGAAATCCAATATCGACAGAGTAGCCAAGTAAGGCCAAAAGGCCACCCAAATGTGCTGCAAGCGAATTAAGGAAAAACACTAAATGCGTTAAACGATTTGTGGCATAAAAATTTTACAAGCTTGTGGTAGAATGGCAAGCTGCTCGTATTCGTTAGCACATACATACATCCATATGCACTTGATAATGCACACATAAGTGCTTACAGTTATGTATGTGCATAAATATGTAACTTAGTATGCTCAAAAATTAGAAAAGAAAACAATAAATTGCTTTGCGCCGCTTTGAAGCCATTATTGAATGTTTGCTGCACAATCCTCTAATAAAACAAAAGACTTAAGTAACGAACTTCTGCTATTGCTTATACTTGAAAAATTTTGAAAGGCAACTAATGCGATTGCTTTCAAGTCTGATCTCATCATTTTCAAGGTTTAAAGTGCTTTCATTCTGTATACATATGTATATTTACATAAATGCCTCCTTCTGCTGCTTTAACTACGCACTTGCCCTACTTACTACGTAGCATCATCCATCCGTTTTCCCTTTAACGTAGCGGCTGTTCAAAAAAGTGTTGATGGCTAACTGATCAAATTTTAATGACTTCATTTCGTATGCTATACACTTGCGGGCCGGGCAATAAGGGGCAGTAAGCCAGCCAGTCACTCAGTCAGTTGGTGTAGTCGGTAATTAGTTTTACGCCCCAATTGTTGTGCTTTAAAATATAACTGGAGTGACAGCGGCGGCGTTAGTAGTTGTACGTGTAGCTCCAAAAAAAGGACCTGAACTGCATGATTAGCTCTTTAAATCCTCTTTAAATCCTTTCGTTTTCCCCCCTCTTTGGTTTTCATGTGCTGGCGTTTTTAATTGGTATTGGTAGTTAAATCAATTGTAGCGTAGACTTACAAATATTTGCCTTTATAATAGCTACATATATAAATTACATTTTAAACGTTCTTCGGTTGTAATTTTCCTGTTGCAAATGGCTAAAACTACATCCGCCGTGCGCTGATATTTAATGTGAATAGCAAAAGTGAGATACAAAAGTGTAAACATATCATACATATATATGTATATATGTATATAGTTGGCTTATAGTGGGGGAATGGCTGTGCTGAGTGATACGCTGAAAGGCTTATTTCCTGGCTATAAGCGTTGCTACTTGTAAATGCATTGTGGCAGCTGAGGGAGTGATTGAGTTAATTGATGCAATGATTTATGGTGTTGGCCATGACGTGGAAGACATGTTGAATAAACAAGAGGCTAACTAAATCCTTCGGTAGAGCATTTTATTTAGTTGAAAGGGGGGTGTAAAATCTAATTAAAACTTGTTAGAATTGTAACAGTGGAAGTTGAGTGAAAGTCTATACGTATGTAGTTCTTTTATTCATGTACCTATACTCTAAGTTTTTTAAGGCAATTGTAATAAATAAAAAAACATATTAAAAGTGCCCTTTGTTGTTACTGAACAGGACAAATTTGTAATTTGGAGTTATGCTACTCACTTAGTTTTAGTCCATTTATAAAATGATATAATTAAAAAAAAAAGAGCAGAATTCAATTCAACTTAATCAAACAGGTTAGAAAGGCAACCAAGATTTGGTTAAAAATAGAGAGCCAATATACTTCAAACTTAGTCTAGAGAAAGCTGAAATGCATACTGATTTTCTTCCAGAAATATGGGGCAGTGGGAATCAGATTAATTAAAAGAAAAGCGATAATAGTGGCGTTAGGGGCATTTTCGACCACCTCCGATCCAAACTAGTACAATTTCGAAAAGCGCTCCCACCCGTTCCCCGAAAATATCGCTTCGACTGCACTCCTTCTCACGCCATGCAGTTTCCCGCAATTTCGTTGAAGAAAATGGTGCTGATATAAGGCTGATTAGAAGAAGGACGACGCACACTTTCTGACCAAATTTCATCTTAGAGAGCTTCCTTATTAATATCAAACGTTTGAGCAATGTATCTACAGCTAGTTTCATGGCAGCCACTTTTGCTACAAAATTCTGAAAGCTCGAGTTTTAAGCAGATGAAGAGCTCATGACCGAAGACTGCCACGCCATCACTTCCGTCAAATTTAGTCCCATCTGTAAATGTTTACTATTCGCTTTTCTTCAGGCACCTGGCTGAAGCATCCCCTGAGAGAATGTGCGTGCCAAAAGTGTTATTTGGAGGCAATTTTAAGAAGCCAAGAAATTTGTTTCGGAGTGGAGAGCCCACTTCCTGCCCATGGCTCTTTTAGACCAACATGAGACAACTGATGTCGTCCTAAGTCTATTCCCAGTTTTTTCGACAGGTAGACTCGTAGATTAATCATTTCAATATAACTATCCTCTTTAAATTAACCAATTTTGGCTCCCACGCAGTCGCTTGATTTTTCTATCCAGAGTACTCTTTTTACAAGTCTCTAAAATTAGCAGAATTGCTTCCGTGTAGACACAGTCTGAATTCTTTCAAAGATCTGGTTATGCATTTCCGAAAAGTACGACTTCCAAAACAATAAAATAAACTCATTATATATTTTCATCGTGGAAAAGTAAAAGGATATCATTTCTACCGAATACGTTTTAGAGTAGCTATTTTTACGAATGGGTCCAATATTTAATTTAGTATGCAAGCATCCAATTATTCGAATTAACTCCAATATTAAAAATCTGAATGATAATGAAACTGCCAAAGACTTAGACTGCACAACTTTTTTTTTAATATTTTAGGGACAAAAAGGTTGCTGTGCAACAATTAGAGCCGAATCTCTCAATACTGGAAAAACTAGCCATAGGTGGGAAGGCCTGAAAAACGTGCAGATCCTGCTTGAGTTTGTAGCTCATTTAATTAGAAAAATGGGTTTCAGTTATTATCTAATTGGACACGAGAGATCTATCTAGTCCGTTTTCAGAGAACACTTGTCTATAGGTATTTATGCCGTACGATTATGACTTGGCAATTTCTTTTCAGAGCTGTAGCATAAAAAAAGTTTTAAATTGCATGTAGTGCCATGTACAAACCTCTCCCCTGAAAGCTAATCATTTTTCATTTTAAGTGTTTTAATTAACCCGTTTATGAATTTCGCTCTGAAAAAAAACTAACCAAGAAATGATCAGCTGCATAGGAGCGGGAACTTGCAAAAAGATTTCCCCAGCCCGGAGGAATTAAACGTTTGGTATATCTACCAAAAAACTTGTTCAAAAAGGTCATCCCTTTTCTTGAAAAACCACCTAACACACTTGTTGCGCACATCGATTTTTTATAATAAAAACTATCTGTTAAATCCTTTTGTAAATACACAAATACATAACAGATAAAAATCAAACCCCTTTGTAGTAGAGTCAAATGCGCTCCAAAAATAAGCATATCAATATTTCAAGGATCTTGCGTTCTGCTTAAGTGTGCGCTTCGATCATGAAATGCGATACTTATCTGCTGTACTTGAAAAAAGAAAAATCAATATGCACTCAATTGTATGTAAGGATTAAATCATATACCAGCATTAATTTGATATTAGCGGCTAAGAGACAAACACACGCTGGGCACATCAGCACGGAGAAATGCTCACAAACAAGGAGGCTTAACAAAAATTTTAGAAAATCCGGGAATTGCAATGACCAAACAAAATATTGATATGTGTTAGTATTCGAATGTTTGATATTAAGGCTTAATAGCATACTGCGGCAACAAAGAATTTTTAAAAACTAAAAAAAAGCAATAAAAAATAAACCGAAAAAGAAAAACTGGCGCGTCATTGTGCTCTCAAAGATGAAGTCATAAATTTCTATGACTTTATCCATACACCAAATCAATGATAACTTCATTTTCATGGCATTTTCATGTACGCTTATGAATCCTTAGGAATTGAAAGAGAAAAATACTGCTTGTGGTTAAATCCTTTTCTTTACAAATAGACTTCAAATGTTGCAGTATGCCAAGGGAATTCGTTGAACACGCGCGCAAGGAGGGGCGAATGAGTAGGGAAGCATAGAGAAGGGTGAGAAGTGGGTATAAATAAATACAATTTTTATGCTCATGCGTTATTAAATGACACTTTTGAGGATATTAAATACAAATTAATTGCTCACACATAAATACTGAGTGTGATAAGGATCGCCGAAATATGTAGCTAGAGGGGAGATTAAACACTAAAGATGGCAGAGATTGCATTGGTGTGGTCTGTGGCACAGTCGTCAATAATAGATTTATAGAACTTTTAAATTTCATTTGATGATTTTTTTTTTCTTTTATAAACATCACAAAGTTTTCAACGGTGCAAAAGGCACAAACTTTTACTTCACTCGCTGCTCAAAGTTACTGAAAATTTATTTACATGCAATTGTCCTGCGGCAAATTTGCGCAATGCTTTCATTTTTTTTTTTTACATTTATTGCTTCTCCAAAATCGGCGCATTTCCGCAGTGCCACGAAGTGCAAGAAGACGAAGAAGAAGATGCATACAAATGTAACTACAAAAGTGCAAAAGATGTTGCACACAATCTTCAAGTGACCTACGATTTATTGTTTTGGCTCTCAAGTGCGTGTGTGTGTTGGCGTTTTTCTTTTATTTATTATTTTATTTTTTCTTTCTTGCTGTTGCCTTTACGATATTACCTTGCCCTTTGGCATTTTGTGGTAATATTGTTCAACACCAATTTAGACACTTCGTTCATCTTGTTAGTGCGCTTGAGAAATATGAGCTGGCGGCCTGCAGCAAGGCATCACTCACAGAGTCATGCGCGCACAAACACACGCATACCCAACAAATGTAGCGATACATAGCACAGTTCGCATTGAGCGCCGTATTGATTTCTACAAATTGGCATTGAATTTGTGGTATTGTTATTGTTGCATTGTGGCGGTCAATAATTGGAATTAGATTAATTGCCTTGGTGGTGGAGGCATTTTGCGCGAAGGCGGGTGAACGTCATATTTTGTAGCGCGCACACAAAGGCGATCGACGAGACGAAGAGCGTGGGCATGGATGTCCTTTCAAATATTTTACTCCTACATGCATATATTTTTTGGTATATTTCTTTTTGTGTCTTTCAATTAATTTCATTTTTTCGTGTAACAGAACACACCGCTATTACTGGCGCTTAGAAATAACTCATTTCATACAACTAATCTATCAAATACAAAGAGCCAAAAGGGCAAGCATCATTTTTCATCAATCCTTAAACAATTTATTGAATTTACAAAACAAATAGTTCCAACCAAGATGCAGTGGCACATGCCGCTCGCCTCGCCTTGCTATTTCATAGCTGCTCCAAATATGCGATCGCTAATGATCAATGGCTACTATTTAATGTATGTACATTAGGGTGGTCCAAAAAAAGTAAAGTCGGAAATTTAATTTAAGGGTCTCCGAAATATCCCAAAAAAAATCAAATATACAAACAGAAATATACAAAAGAAAAAAAGAAAAAATAGGTTAAATTAAAAAACGTTTAAATAAACAATTGGGCATTATTCTCTGAAGTCCTCTGAAGAGAAGCAGAGTTTTCAGATTGAAAAATTTTGATTTTCATGGATTCTATGCCATTTCTACGAAAAGTCTTTCTTTCCCCATACAAAATACATGGGAAACTTTGAGCGCTTTGAGCGACCTCTAAATATATTTTGATTTTAAAATAAAAAAAACAGGGGTATATTTTTTTTGGTATAGAACAATCCTAGGGGGTGAGAGCATTAAATTTCCGATTTTACTTTTCTCCCATACATTTTTGGACCACCCTAATGTACATACTCCTACATAGTAACAGCCACAAAAGATCAGTGTGATAAGAAATATGAGCTCATTTGCTTTTTGTTATATCTTTTCGCGCTAAAGATATCAATTGCTTTCATATCTTTTGCGGTTTCTATTCATTAGCAATTCCTTAGAATCCGTTCAATTGATAAAGTGCGCATGCTGTGCTTCTATTGCTGTAAGATTTGTTTTTTTCAAAATAAAAAAATCTATATTTTCTTACATTTGTAATTATTTACAATTAGTTGTATATTTTTGTGTTTAGCGTTCTACTTTTGTCTCCCGAGGGCGCTCACTGGTTTCACAATGGGTGTTGCTGCCATTTGAAAATATTTACTGACATTTCATTTTCAAATAGTCTTGTAATATTTGATGTTATCTCTAATTGTGATCTTGTTCGGAATTGTTAATGACTTCATTTCGTCTTGGCCTGCAGACCGTATCGGAGACACTGCCGCTGAATTTAAAGGTAGAATACGTGGTATGGTTAAGAGCACATCCAATTCAAAAACGAAAGCACATACTAAGAAAAAATATCGATAGCAAAATCGATAAAAACACCGATAACAAATTCGATAACAAAATCGATAAGAACATCGATAACAAAATCGATAAGAAAATCGATAAAAATATCGCTAAAAAAATCGATACAAATATCGATAAAAAAATCGATACAAATATCGACAACAAATTCGATAAAAATACCGATAACAAAATCAATAGCAAAATCGATTACAGTATCTATAAAAAAATTGATTACAAAAACGATAACAAAATCGATTAGAATATCGATAACATAATCTATAAAAAATATCGTTTATTATATCGATAAGTTCCGAAAATATCGATAGCAAAATCAATAACAATATTAATAAAAATTTCGATAACAAAACCGATTAAAAATATCGATAAAAAAACCGATAAAATATCGATTATTATATCGATGAGTCCCGATAATTCCGAAAATCTCTAAAACGCCGAAATAGTCCCCAGATTGAGTCTCTCTCTATATCCTTTTCTCTATAATTACCTTTATTTTAGTCTTTCTTACTCTATCTTCATCTTTACTTGTATCGGTATCCTCATCCTCATATTTTTATTTTTATTTATCTTTGTTTTTACTTTTATGTTTGACATATTCTTCATGTTCATATTCCCCTTCACCTTTGCCTTTTATAAATATTGCGCCATCTGTTATTCAAGAGCCGAAATACCTACACACACATACTTTTTGTCTCCTTCAAAATGTTTGCAAAATGATAATGAAGTGATTTTGTATGGAAAAGCATTTATGCCCATATATTTGAATAAAATAAACTTACTTAGAAGATATCAACTAATACTTCACATATACCAAACGAAAGAAAAACACCTGAATTTTTGATTAAAGATAACAAAATCATTCTAGCGATTTTCGAGCATTTTGGTATTAAAAAAAATTTGCAAATTTTTTCAACCATTTTTTGCCTATGAATGCTCGGTATTTGTTGAATTTATATAAAATTTGTACACGGTAATATTTCTACTGCTCCAAAGAACCTATATCCCGAAAATGAAAGTTTTATCTGCCAATCATAAGTTGCTAGAGCACTTTTAAGGCTCAAAATTGACCCCAAAATAAGCCAATATTTACCGTTGTTTCTTTACTTTTCTTTGAAATCGCTTTACTAATTCTCGTGCAATAAGCGTTTTCGTGAAGCTCTAAAAACAACTACAACATTTAAGCATAGCCGCCATATCAAAACGTAAGACGCATTCTACGTTAAAATGAACTTTATTACTCTTATCTTGGTAAACGTAAGATTTTAATTTGTGAAGAAATTGCACAAACACTCGGCGGTCACTACTAAGATTTATGTTGATGGTAGAAGAACGCTGGGTGCCCACAAGAAAGCTATGCAAACAACTAATACCTATTACCCAAAACCTAAGTTGTTGAAACTTAAAGCTCGTGTAAGCTTGGGCAGCAAATGATCGCCTGCTGAGTTGCCTCCACCCAATCGTCTTCCATACAGGTGCCGCAGCCGGCGCTTGAGGTGATGTTGAGCCTTACCGCATGAATGCCAATTATATATTTGTGATAATTTTCATTTAAAAAATAATTGAATCTAAAAATTAAATTATATTAAAAATAAAATTTGTCAAACCACAAAAAATTGTCATCAAAATTTCAAAATGTTTAATTAGAACACAAAAAAAAATTCTAAAAAATCAACGGTAATTTTTAACGTTTAGAGACTTGCACTTTGTTATACTACAATTGAACTGGCTACAAAACTGCATACCCGAAAATTTTCTAAATATTCTAATTAAAAATTTTGAAATTTTTATGACAATTTTTTGAAGTTCGACTAATTTTTTTTTGCAATTTTTCCAAGCTTTCAAATGTTT
>NW_023458556.1:28652690-28663493 GCF_013731165.1 Rhagoletis pomonella
AGTTCGACTAATTTTTTTTTGCAATTTTTCCAAGCTTTCAAATGTTTTGTATTCTGTGTGTGTGTGCTAAATGAAAATTTTTTGAATGTCGTTGCTAATTAGCTGCTGTAAGCATGAATTTCATATGAAATAAAATGCGGGAGACCGTTAGCAACAAAATTTCTAAAAATCAGTGTCAGTTTTTGTAAATTGCACTTGTTATTTAAAAAAAAAACCGCAAAAGTAATCTAAAAAATCGAGGCGATTTTTTATCCGGTTGAAATTTGTACTACATTAGGCTAAAATCAAATGGGCTACAAAACTGCATACTCGAAAATTTTCTAGAATTTCTGAATAAAAATTTTAAATTTGTATGAATTTTTTTTTTAATTTTTGTGAAGTTTATATTAAGTGTGAAACTTTGATTTATACGGTTTAAATTATAGAATGCACTATATTTTCATAAATAATTAGTGCAAAAAATTTTTCATTAAAATAATTGTGAATATTATATTAGAACAAGGTGTACACTTTAATTTTTCGCCTAGTGTAGATAAATATATTAACAACGGTCATTTATCCCACTACCTCACTTAAATTTCCTCACTAAATATCATCAACCAACCAATGCACACGCCATCTATTCAAACACACAGTAACACTTTTCTTATCACAACTACTAAATCTCCTGCTGTGATTCATTATTCAATAAGTACAGTTAACTCTCTCTTAGCATTCTTCAAGAAATCTACGATAACGGCAACTTCATCTGAAAGGTGCAAGCTATTCATACAAAGCGCAAAAATCTGCTACTACCGTTACCACTGAAACCTATAATTACAAACTCCCGTTACCATGTGGCAAGCGCACTTCAAGATGTTTACCTCTAAATACACATTTTCCTACCATCCATATAAAAAGCGAAACAATATTCCACGCGAATATTATAATTTACTATATTACGGTACTATGTACATATGTAGTTATGCAGATGGTTTGATTGCATTTGACACGCGTGTAACGCCAGCGTCAACGACGGGCAATAAAAAAAAAAAGAAGCGAAATGTAAAATCAAAATTTTTATATAAATCGCCTCATGCCCTCCGCACCACTCAAAACTGGTTTCTAATTTTTTTATTCCTACGCGACAACCTTGAAAAGTGTGACACTGCCGTGTGACGACGACGACTTTGCATGCCTTGGTAACACCTGCCATTCTGGGCCGTGTTGGGCTACGCCGCGTTATGAATTTTTGAATAGAAATGTAAGGGGTTGTTAATTGTTGCATTTGTAATTCCGATAGTAGTAATGTGTCTGCACAGGCATGTCGGCAGAGGTGGCTGCATTTGCACCAGAGGGAAGTGAACGTCTGTGCGCAGGCATTTGAAATTTAAGATTTCCCTGCCACAAATTTAACTATCTTTCTATTTGCTACCACCGGCATGCTTTGCTGATGTAGATTAGTTGTTATTGTTGGAAGTTGGGGTTAATTTTAATATACGAAAAAGTGGAAACGAGCCAAAGGGTGACAATTGTTGCAAGTAAGTAAAGGGAGAGCAGCGAATGCAGCTGCTTTGTCGTGGTGGACTGGACGGAGATCTTAGCTCAAATCACACGCAGCTGGAATTATGATTTTATACATATTTACTTATATACATACATATATATATTGAATGAGTAGAAAATACGAGAAGCGTTTGGAAGATAAAGTATTAAGCTGGGATTATAATAAGTTTATTAATATTTTTATTTTATTATTGTAAGAGATAGAGCACTACGTCCTTAGATGACTGATTTATTATATAGGTCCTCTTCAGATTTATAGTGTGTCTATTAAACCAAAATTATACAGAAATTTTAGTATTGAGCCTGGATTTCACGCCGCGCTTAGTTATAAGATGATCATCATCCCAGTTTAGTAAGGTAATAGTTATAGTTAAGATAATTCATGTTTGGCGAGCTGGTGAGGCATTCATCCTTCCTTAGGACAAACATACCCATCTAAGTCGGCTAATATAGCTCTGTGCGAGAACCACAGCAGGCGAGTATACAAAGTCCTTGTGGCCGACTTTAACTTTTTAAGCAGCTGAACCCTATTCAAAACCCTCAAAAAAATTATCTTAATGATTAGATGAATCGTTTCTGAGTGATGCGTGGTCTCGAATGGTGTCGGTTTTCATTTCATCAAATTTCAAATTTCTCTGTACCGATAAAAAGTTTTTACTTCAAAAAATAAAACGTTATTGCACATCTATGTAGAATCCGAAAACGAAATAAAGTTGCAGATGTGATGACCTTCAAAAAAATATATAGCAACCCTTATTAAAATATTATCAGCCTAAAGTTTTCTTAAAACTCTTTCGTTTGACACTAATATTTTGATAATTCATTTATGTAGCTTGTGTATAAGTAAAACGACTTTTCAAACAGTTGGCAACCCCATTAAAAGTATTTTCAAACTAAAATATTTTTACGTCTGGCATTATTATACATATTTCAATTAACTTATGAATTAAGTTGAATTTCATTTTTTAAGCGGCAATCCGCTTAAAAGTTTTTTCCAACCAAAATTTCCTTAAATATTTATCGTATGACATTGGTATAAATATTTCAAGCAACTGATGAATTAAGTTGAAATTTATTTTTTAAACATGTGGCAACCCACCTAAATATAGTTCTGAAATTAATTATTTTAAAGCCATTGCCATTGATAACCATCGTTTAGTAACTCATTTAATTTACTAAATAATTTTAATTTAACCTTTTAAACTGGGAAAACCCTCAAACACATCAAAAATATTCTAAATTTTAAAACTTAATATTTCTCAAAGCGCTTTCATTTGACATCCATTCTTAATATTTTATACAATTTGGGTATAAAATAATTTAATTCGACTTCTCAAATATGTCGCAACCCTCCTCAACTACTACCTTCTTAAACCCCTTTTATCTGACACCCATAAATTGATAACTTATTCATTTACCAAATTCCTTTACTTAAAATTTAATTACATTTTTTAAAAATGTGGCAACCTTCCTACACGTAGTTAAGATTCAGTTAAGATCCTTTTCAGAACCATTTCGGCTGATACCCATATTGTAAGAATTGATTTAACTTTTTAAACAATTTGAGACTAATTTCTTAACTAATGGCAACTCTTTAATTTGATACCTCACTTTTGAAAATCGAATGAATGGTGTGGATCTGAGGGCATTTATTACTAAATAACTTGAATGTAATTATTGAACAGGTGGCAACTATTTTTGAAAAACTAAAACCAGTTTGCACATCTACAGACCAAGCGCTTTAATTTGACATCATTTTGAAGATCGGGCGAACGGTACAAATCTTTTGTCCTGGATAAAAAATCCCTTCGCGTATTATATATGTATATAGATTAGGGTGGTCCTTGAAAATCTAATGAACGATTTATTTCAGTCTCACCCCCTTAATCGGTAATACCATGGTCACAGATATCACATTAAAGTTTTGGTCCCGATTGGAGACGGTTAAGGAGGCGTGTCGCACAGGGGGGAGGGCAAAGTACAGATGCCTCTATGGAGTTCAAAATTAAAAATATATATTTTTTTTTCATTTTATACCCAAAAACGGTACTATTAAAGTCGAGGATATCACATATAAATTTTGGTCTCGATGTCTTCATAGGGTAATATGAATTTTGATCCCTGTGCGACACGCCTTAACCAACTTCAATTGCGGCCATAATTTATATCTGATGAGGTGGGATGATTTCAGCGATTAATGCTCCACTTTTTTATTTTAATATCTGTATACTTTTTTGGGGCTAAGGCTTACACATTTCGCCTTGTACTATAATGAATCGAAAGTCTTGAGGATCTCTCTGGGGTAGATAACAGCTGCTTGTCGAACTTCATTGTGAGGACCTTGCGTGTTACCATTTGCAAAGTAGTATTCAGTGGCATCACAAAGGAAAATTTAGGAAACTATTGCTAAGTGTGCTTCTGGCGAGAGACCATCCTAGACCTTGTCGTATGAGTGAATATCAATGCGATGCGTTAGACGCTAGTGATGGTAGAGAAAGGAGAAGATCCCCTGTTTGCAGATGTAAAGGAACTAGGCCTCATTTGAATTTTCTTAAATGCGCTATTGAACAAGAAGAAGAAACTGCTGGCGTGATAAGTTGCAATAAGACAAACAAAAATTAAACCGGTGAAGAAAAATAATGTTTATAAAAAACCACTAAGTGTACTGATCTTATAAATTTCCGATAATATCCAAGCAGCCGATCGTATTTCAATTATTCGACAGTAATCAATTAATTTGGATTTTTATTGTCGAGTCAAGTGAAAGAGAGAAAGCCAAAAGGAAACTTCAAACCTCCTTCATAATTACAAAGTCAAGACACAGTTCCAAACACGATTAAATCACACATAAATACGCACGAGAATGCGCACTTTCAAGCGCTCATTACTCATTTCATTAATGCATTTTGGTTGAGTGTGTGTGTGTGTTAACTTTGTTTGTCACTCACTTGTATAAAAAATATCGGTCAACAGAGTGTGAACGTGATTTAATAGGTCAACACGTATGACCAGAAAATGGACGTGTGACAACAGCTAAACACGAAATGGTAGACAGACGGCGGCGCTATCATGAAAGTGAAATCTGGCGCTTGAAGAAGTACATATTGAAGTTAACAGGAAGAGCTGAGGGCAGAGTTGAAGTGAGTTGCCAAAAGAGGAAGCATGATTGAAAAATTGTGATAAGGGTCGCAATAAGACAGTACATTTGTTAACGATTTTATGGGTGTTCCGATCGTCAAGTAGCTCAGTATCAAACGTGTTAAGTAAGGTATACACGTAATATTTAGATACATGTAGATGTTGCATAAGACATGTTGCAGCAACATGTCACATGCTACTTAACACCACAACACGACAGTTTAATTCACACTTTTAGCACACTTTTTTACATATCGCAATACCTGTTTAAAATGGATAATGAAATGTTGGACAACCCACTTTCATTTGGGGTGCGAAATGGGGCGTGATTTGGGGATGATGAAAAGATACGCAGTGGCGCGCAAAGTATTGGATATTCGCAATACAAAATTTAATTTCGATGGTTGTACTTCTTTATTATATTTTTTATAAGTTTCCTATAAATTTAAGGATTTTTGTTTTTTTATTTTTATTTTTCATTTTCGGCTTTTCAATTTCATTTCACTTAAACTTCAAAGTTGTACGACTATGTAATACATAATAACGGTAATTTATAAGCTTGGCGATAATTGCCTGAATATGGTGTGAAGAAGCGCTCCATCATAGTATCTACGGCTGTATTTGTATGTAAGTATGTAAATACATTAGACCGTACCACCTTACAGGCAAACAAAAAAAAAGTGAGTTTAAAATATTTTCAATTTTTCGGTGACACCTTCATTCGGCAATAAAAATTGTTTGGATAGTTCTACAATAATAAATAAAATACTGAAAGGAACCGAGTTTCTTTTAATAATGCAAAGGTTTAATTAAATTTTACTAAAAATATTGAAAGAAAAAGAAAAAGTTTGTACATGGAATTATTGCAAAAATATATTACTTGAACGAAGTTACCACTGCGGCGGCTTTATCGCGACTGGGTTCAGTAAATGAATGTTGTTTGATGAACGTTGAATGGACTATGCTGCCACTCAGTCAAAAAAATGCTTATGCTGCCAGGCTTACCCTATAATACTTCCTTCGCAAAAGTTTAATGATTTTAGAATGGCTTTAATGTACTGACACTGACCATGAATTTCAGAATAGAAAAAATATCTCCTCGATACAGAACGTCAATATATAACACTCTGAGATCATGATAAATTTTAAAATGCTGTAGACTCAGGGGTGTACTGCGAGCTTTTTTTTGGTACGCTCTAATGTACATTAGACTGCATCATCTTTAAGAAACTATTTTTATTCATAAAAACCCCCATTTTTGGAGGTATTTTCAATTCGGTCCAGCTCGCTTAAATCCTAATATTTTTCCGAAATATTTTGGTGGACGTCTTTAAATATAATAGATTTTATAATTCCACTGAAAACATAGTAGCGATTTTTTTTTGTATGGGGAGTGATGCAGTCTAATGTACATACATACGTATGTACCTAACTATAATTCGCATTTCTCAACGCTGCGGTGCCATCAACTGTAGCTGCTAAGTCTCCATGAAAATCGGTGCTGCCATTTCACATTTTTATTGCTGCTATGCCATTGAAGATGCGTTTTGGCAGCAGCAGCAGCAGCAGCAATCGACACCTCAGCGAGTCGCAATAAAAAGGGCAACAAAAGCATCAAAATTTACTGATGCATCTGCTGAGATAACGGTTGAATGGTCAAAATAACACGACTCAGCAGCAACGTGAGGAGGAGGTTACTACACACGCGCAAAGAACAAGAATGCCGCTAACAGCAACAGCAACAGCATGACGAAGCGTAGCAATGCACGCACGCACACACGCAGGCACGACGCACGCATGCGCGCAACACGCCAACCAAACGCCAAATTAGAAGCTATGAAGTGCGAAAAAATTTTGTCGAGGTGCGAAAATAAGTGGCTTGCGGCATTATTACTGCCACTGAAGCTCTTTAGTTGTTGCTGTTGTTGTTGGCGACAGCGGCAGCGGTGAATGCATTGGCTACTGCTGCCGAAAGTCTTAGCCCGGCTAGGTGTTGCAATAATACTTATCATTTTGTTATTGCTGCCGCTGTGGCCATTGGCCAAAGGTACCCATTTGTGGCGGCGGTGATCACACAGGACTTCGCGCGCGCGCGCGTCTACCTCTCTCCTGCCCTCAGCTGATGTGTAAGGCTACCGCCACCGAATTGAGGTGTTGAAAGCTTTCTAAGAAGCTGCATGCTTGATGTGATTTTTATGCGGCGATATGCTTTCTGCAGGGCGCGCAAATGTCGAAATCTTTTATTGTTGTATCTTCATTTTATTGTTGTTACACCACTCCCAGTACACTACTCTACTTATTGAGGGCTTTGCTGAGTTCTGCGTCTTCTTCGTTTTATTTCAATATTTTTTTTTTTGTGTCAGAGAAGGCGTTTATGCTGGCGCGTGAAAAGTGGGATGTGGCTCGTATTGATGTTATTTGCAGATGACGTTGAGGTGTTAAAATTATCCAGGCAATACATAATAATTACCGCAAATTGTGGCGAATTCAACGAAGGATACATACTTTGCTATATTTAAAGGATGATATGCAGCAACGGATTTGCCGCAGAGGAAATGACATATAAATTATTTTTTAAGCAAATCTGAATCTGCAAAGTACTTAAGCAAAAAGTAATGGCAGTGTAATTTGTAAAGAATGAAATATTCGTAAGAAATTATTAAAATTGTAACCCACATTGTGTAGCATTAAAAAAATCGTACAAAACAAAGAAGCGTTGATAAACAGGAATATATTGTGTGTGTGAATTGCTTCGAGCCAAATTTTCAAACCCGAAAATGTTTTAGTTCGAAAATCTAAGCACTTCCCCATCATTATTTTTTTGATTAAATTATATGGTACAAATTTCATAGCTCTCACTCAATTTTTTTGAACAAATCGAGTAAAAGTTCTGAAATTTTAAGAAATAGATTTAGATAGTTTAAAATTTTAAAATTAAGAAGATCAAGATTCAATTAGATTAAAATTAAGAATAAGATTAGGATTAAGACTAAGATTAAGATTAAGACTAAGACGGAAATTAAGATTAAGGTTAGGATTGGGATTAAGATAATCGGATCCACACACAACTTATTTTTATTATTTTAAAATTATTTTATTTTTATTGCTTAGAATTAAGATTAGCAGATTAAGATTAAGATTAGGATTAATATTAGATAAAAATTAAAATTAAGATGAATATGAAAATTAAGGTTTAGATAAAGATTAAGGTTAAGATTAAGATTAATATAAAGACTAAGATTAATATAAAGCTTAAGCTTAAGATTAGGACTAAGATTAAGATAATGAGCTCCACACACAACGTATTGTTATCTAATATATGCACTAGGGCTGTGCGATTAATTGGTTATTCAAAATTTTAATTAATCATAAAGTAAATAACTCAATTATTCGATTAATTGGAAATTATGATTACTCAAAAGTTCAGTTACTCGAGTAATCAATCATTTTGATTAACCAAAAAAAAAAATATTTGAGTAATTTGCTTTATGATTAATCAACATTATGAATAAAATGAGTAATCAACATTTCAAAGTACTCTTTACATACATACATATAAAGCAGTTGAAGTTCCTTGATACTTTGAAAAAAACGTTTCTGTTTTCAAAAATTAAAATGAAATACATACATACATACATATTTTTTTCATATACAGAATATAAAAAAGAGAATAAGCATTTTCCAAAGCAAACTCTTTTAACGAGCAAAATTAATTTTTTTGAGTAATCATATTTCAAGTAACTCGATTAATCATCGTTTTGAGTAATCAAAATCTTGATTACTCGAGTAATTGATTAACCGAATAACTGATTAACCAACTTGCTCGAGTAATCGAATAATCGCACAGCCCTAATATGCACATCTCGAGTCACGGTGTTTGTGGTTGAATACCTCCGAAAGGGCTCGACCGCTTTATATGGCATTTTTTTTGTATATTTGGTAGGTAGGAGAATAGGTCGTAAAGTACATTTCATACCGCTAAGTGAAGGGGGCGTGGCACCTCCCATACAAACTTAACTTTGCATACTACATAACTCTGGGAGTGTTCATGGTAGAGTACTGGAACTTGGTATTGGGGCGTATGAAATAAATCATGTACTCACGGAGAAATTGTGGTTATTGAAAACGGGGGCGTGGCTCCTCTCACACAAACCAAATTCTTCATGTTGCATATCTCTGGAAGTGTTCATCGTAGAGTACTAGAACTTGGTATGGATATAGTACATATATGAGTAATGATTCACAGTTTGATCCGCCAGATGGCGCTAGAGTCGAGTTATTACTAAAAAATCTCATTTGTTATCCGATTTGGCTTACATTCGAAATATGTATTTGTAACGGTAAGGGTAAAGAAAAAGTACCGTAATTGTCCGATTACATCGGCGCGCCGTACCACCAAGTATGTCGAACTCCCGTGTGTTCCGATTGGCCCAATGGACGTGATTTTCCAGTGTTACTGTGCGTTAAAGCGCCATTCGGAAACACCAGGATTGAGTTGTTCAGGGATCAATTTCAAATTACCACCGTTAAATCAACATCAGAACCATAGCGCTCCCTCATAAGACATTTAAGGTATTTCGTCTGAAATAAGTCTATATATTTTGGATATCTGTAGAACGACGATGCTCACCCTTTTTATTATTACCTTCCTTTTATTAGCTCTATGTAATATTGATGCACCTAAAAGATGCAGCGATTTCTATCCTCAAGTTACATACCTGAGTACGAATGGCAATTATAATAGGGAGGTTTTAGTTTTTTAAACTATAATTTTTTTTTCAAATTGCCACCAAACTATACTATACAGTTTCAAGGACAGATTCACCATCGAACCGAATCATTGTTGCCGCCAGGGAGTGAAGAGGAAAAAGTTCTTCAAATTTTTTCATTGTGCGATTAACCGTAGTGGGAAACGCCAGATAATTGGATTATTTATGAAGGTAGTGGAAATGCGCCACTGGAAATCGTGAACGTGAATTGTTCGTAAAAATTTTGGACCAAAATATTGCAATAAAAAATAATAATTTTGGGCATGACGAAGTTCGATGAGTCTGCTAGTAATTTTATATGTTTATTTCTTAGAATTACAGAGGGATTCTCGCAGTCTTGCAAGCCCGTTGCACGATGCATGGTAAACCCCTGTTCTCCTATGAGAATCCCCCTCTTGTTGTCAGAATCTTCCTTACTATACCATGAACACCAATTTGTATCCTAAATTTTAGTCAAGCATCATGATAAAAAGAATTCGACATTTTAATGGACCTATTGTCATTTCTATGAAGGCTTTTTGTTGGTAACATTCCTTGTATTTTTTCACACTTTGTTGTGCCTTGCTTTCGCTGAAAACTAATTTCAAATTTCTTTTTATTCTATGCAAAAAATCTCGGCTATAAATGTCACTATCTTCTTCCCTCACTGCCATAAAAAAGAGGACTGTCGAAGGACCAGCTATTCAGCGTATAGGTAAATCTTACTCAGACTAAGTTTACACGCTCGAGCTAGCTGGTTTAAAATTAAATTAGAAAATCAAATGTCGGCCAGCTGTTAAATATGAAAACAGTTTACGTGATCTAAGTTTAAACTGGCACTGAAAAACTGGCACTAAGAATTCGCCATTCTAAGGAATGTTGTCTCTATAGCTCTAACGTAAACTTTGTATACGAAATTGAACTTCCAAAGGCACATATGTACATATTTCATAGCCGCATAGTTACCTATTCCATGAAACTGTTTCCCTTCAAGCCATAATTTAGAGGCTGGATCACAAAAATCACTTAAATACCACATTTTATGTATGGCCCAACCATTTAATGACACTAAATGTGGCATTAACAACCTGCCACCCTGCCAACCCATTTGCTGCATGATACATTCACACAAACATCTGTCTGTGTTGAGGTGATGGCCTGCAGCGCCACAAATCGACAATGAGGAGAACGGCAAGCGACACTGGTGGCAAAAGGATTATTATGCAAATGCCGCCACAAATTATCAGCAGCTACTCCTTTGCTGTCAACAAACTCGCTACCTGCTTTTCTGCCAATTGTTGCTTTGTTTTTTTTTTCTGTTTTTTTTTTTTTGTTTATGTTGCATTTTGGCAGTAACATAACTAATGTTGCC
>NW_023458556.1:28663593-28673825 GCF_013731165.1 Rhagoletis pomonella
AGTTCGACTAATTTTTTTTTGCAATTTTTCCAAGCTTTCAAATGTTTCGTATTGTGTGTGTGTGTGCTAAATGAAAATTTTTTGAATTTCGTTGCTAATTAGCTGCTGTAAGCATGAATTTCATATGAAATAAAATGCGGGAGACCGTTAGCAACAAAATTTCTAAAAATCAGTGTCAGTTCTTGTAAATTGCACTTGTTATTTAAAAAACAAAACCGCAAAAGTAATCTAAAAAATCGAGGCGATTTTTTATCCGGTTGAAATTTGTACTACATTAGGCTAAAATCGAATGGGCTACAAAACTGCATACTCCAAAATTTTCTAGAATTTCTGAATAAAAATTTTAAATTTGTATGAAATTTTTTTTTAATTTTTGTGAAGTTTATATTAAGTGTGAAACTTTGATTTATACGGTTTAAATTATAGAATGCACTATATTTTCATAAATAATTAGTGCAAAAAAATTTTTCATTAAAATAATTGTGAATATTATATTAGAACAATTTGTACACTTTCATTTGTCGCCTAGTGTAGATAAATATATTAACAACGGTCATTTATCCCATTCCATCACTTAAATCTCCTCACTAAATATCATCCACCAACCAATGCACACGCCATCTATTCAAACACACAACAACACTTTTCTTATCACAACAACTAAATCTCTTGCTGCGATTCATTATTCAATAAGTACAGTTAACACTCTCTTCTTCAAGCACAATCAAGAAATCTACGATAAATGCAATTTCATCTGAAAGGTGCAAACTATTCATACAAAGCAAAAATCTGCTACTACCGTTACTACTGAAACCTATAATTACAAACTCCCGTTACCATGCGGCAAGCGCACTTCAAGATGTTACCTCTAAATACACATTTTCCTACCATCCATATAAAAAGCGAAACAATATTCCACGCGAATATTATAATTTACTTCATTACGGTACTATGTTCATATGTAGTTATGCAGATGGTTTGATTGCATTTGACACGCGTGTAACGCCAGCGTCAACGACGGGCAATACAAAAAAAAGAAGCGAAATGAAAAAACTAAATTTCTATATA
Organism: Rhagoletis pomonella; assembly: GCF_013731165.1. Lineage (NCBI taxonomy): Eukaryota > Metazoa > Arthropoda > Insecta > Diptera > Tephritidae > Rhagoletis > Rhagoletis pomonella. The sequence continues at coordinate 28,664,662 of NW_023458556.1, forward strand.
AATCGCCTCATGCCCTCCGCACCACTCATAACTGGTTTCTAATTTTTTATTCCTACGCGACAACCTTGAAAAGTGTGACACTGCCGTGTCACGACAACTTTGCATGCCTTGGTAACACCTGCCATTCTGGGCCGTGTTGGGCTACGCCGCGTTATGAATTTTTGAATAGAAATGTAAGGGGTTGTTAATTGTTGCATTTGTAATTCCGATAGTAATGTGTCTGCACAGGCATGTCGGCTGAGGTGGCTGCATTTGTACCAGAGGGAAGTGAACGTCTGTGCGCAGGCATTTGAAATTTAAGATTTCCCTGCCACAAATTTAACTATCTTTCTATTTGCTACCACCGGCATGCTTTGCTGATGTAGATTAGTTGTTATTGTTGGAAGTTGGGGTTAATTTTAATATACGAAAAAGTGGAAACGAGCCAAAGGGTGACAATTGTTGCAAGTAAGTAAAGGGAGAGCAGCGAATGCAGCTGCTTTGTCGTGGTGAACTGGACGGAGATCTTAGCTCAAATCACACGCAGCTGGAATTATGATTTTATACATATTTATTTATATACATACATATATATATTGAATGAGTAGAAAATACGAGAAGCGTTTGGAAGATAAAGTATTAAACTGGGATTATAATAATTTTGTTAATATTTTTATTATTGTAAGCGATAGAGCACTACGTCCTTAGATGACTGATTTATTATATACTTAGGTACACTTCATGGATTTAAAGCGTGTCTATTAATCCAAAATATGGCAGAAATTTTGTTATTAAGCCTGGATTTCACGCCGCGCTTAGTTATAAGATGATCATCATCCCAGTTTAGTAAGGTAATAGTTATAGTTAAGATAATTCATGTTTGGTGAGCTGGTGAGGCATTCATCCTTCCAGGTGCTTCCTTAGGACAAACATACCCATCTAAGTCGGCTAATATAGCTCTGTGCGAGAACCTCAGCAGGCGAGTTTACAAAGTCCTTGTGGCCGAGGGGGGTCAAGGGAATCTCTTGACCGAACATTGCGCAATAGGAACCCACTAGTGAAGCTGCATGGCGGTAAAACCTTAAAATTGTATTTAACTTTTTAAGCAGCTGAACCCTATTCAAAAACCTCAAAAAATTATCTTAATGATTAGATGAATCATTTCTGAGTGATGAGTGGTCTCGAATGGTGTCGGTTTTCATTTCATCAAATTTCTCTGTACCGATAAAAAGTTTTAACTTCAAAAAATAAAACGTTATTGCACATCTATGTAGAATCCGAAAACGAAATAAAGTTGCAGATGTGATGACCTTCAAAAAAATATATAGCAACCCTTATTAAAATATTATCAGCCTAAAGTTTTCTTAAAACTCTTTCGTTTGACACTAATATTTTGATAATTTATTTATGTAGCTTGTGTATAAGTAAAACGAATTCGACTTTTCAAACAGGTGGCAACCCCATTAAAAGTATTTTCAAACTAAAATATTTTTACGTCTGGCATTATTATACATATTTCAATTAACTAATGAATTAAGTTGAATTTCATTTTTTAAGCGGCAATCCGCTTAAAAGTTTTTTTCCAACCAAAATTTCCTTAAATATTTTTCTAATGACATTGGTATAAATATTTCAAGCAACTGATGAATTAAGTTGAAATTTATTTTCTAAACATGTGGCAACCCACCTAAATATAGTTCTGAAATTTATTATTTTAAAGCCATTTCCATTGATAACCATCGTTTAGTAACTCATTTAATTTACTAAATAATTTTAATTTAACCTTTTAGACTGGGAAAACCCTCAAACACATCAAAAATATTCTTAATTGTAAAACTTAATATTTCTCAAAGCGCTTTCATTTGACATCAATTTTTAATATTTTATACAATACAATATACTTCTCAAATATGTCGCAACCCTCCTCAACTACTACCTTCTTAAACCTCTTTTGTCTGACACCCATAAATTGATAACTTATTCATTTACCAAATTCCTTTACTAAAAATTTAATTACATTTTTTAAAAATGTGGCAACCTTCCTACACGTAGTTAAGATTCAGTTAAGATCCTTTTCAGAACCATTTCGGCTGATACCCATATTGTAAGAATTGATTTTACTTTTTAAACAATTTGAGACTAATTTCTTAACTAGTGGCAACTCTTTCCGAAAAATCCGCACCTTAAAACTTTTAATTTGATACCTCACTTTTGAAAATCGAATGAATGGTGTGGATCTGAGGGCATTTATTACTATATAACTTGAATGCAATTATTGAACAGGTGGCAACTATTTTTGAAAAACTAAAACCAGTTTGCACATCTACAGACCAAGCGCTTTAATTTGACTACATTTTGAAAGATCGGGCGAACGGTACAAATCTTTTGTCCTGATAAAAAATCCCTTCGCATATTATATATGTATATAGATTAGGGTGGTCCTTGAAAATCTAATGAACGATTTATTTCAGTCTCAACCCTCAATCGGTAATACCATGGTCATAGATATCACATTAAAGTTTTAGTCCCGATTGGAGACGGCTAAGGCGTGTCGCACAGGGGGCAAAGTACAGATGCCTCTATGGAGTTCAAAATTACAATTTTTTTTTTTTTCAATTTATACCCAAAAACGGTACTGTTAAAGTCGAGGATATCACATATAAATTTTGGTCCCGATGTCTTCATAGGGTAATATGAATTTTGATCCCTGTGCGAGACGCCTTAACCAACTTCAATCGCGGCCAAAATTTATATCTGATGAGGTGGGATGATTTCAGCGATTAATGCTCCACTTTTTTATTTTAATATCTGTATACTTTTTTGGGGCTAAGGCTTAAACATTTCGCCTTGTACTATAATGAATCGAAAGTCTTGAGGATCTCTCTGGGGTAGATAACAGCTGCCCGTCGAACTTCATTGTGAGGACCTTGCGTGTTACCATTTGCAAAGTATTATTCAGTGGCATCACAAAGGAAAATTTAGGAAACTATTGCTAAGTGTGCTTCTGGCGAGAGACCATCCTAGACCTTGTCGTATGAGTGAATATCAATGCGATGCGTTAGACGCTAGTGATGGTAGAGAAAGGAGAAGATCCCCTGTTTGCAGATGTAAAGGAATTTTCTTAAATGCGCTATTGAACAAGAAGAAGAAACCGCTGGCGTGATATGTTGCAATAAGACAAACAAAAATTAAACCGCTGAAGAAAAATAATGTTTATAAACAACCACTAAGTGTACTGATCTTATAAATTTCCGATAATATCCAAGCAGCCGATCGTATTTCAAACATTCGACAGTAATCAATTAATTTGAATTTTTATTGCCGTGTCAAGTGAAAGAGAGAAAGCCAAAAGGAAACGCCAAATCTCTTTCATAGTTACAAAGTCAAATCACATTTCCAAACACGATTAAATCACACATAAGTACGCACGAGAATGCGCACTTTCAAGCGCTCATTACTCATTTCATTAATGCATTTTGGTTTAGTGTGTGTGTGTGTAACTTTGTTTGTCATTCACTTGTATAAAAAATATCGGTCAACATAGTGTGAACGTGATTTAATAGGTCAACACGTATGACCAGAAAATGGACGTGTGACAACAGCTAAACACGAAATGGTAGACAGACGGCGGCGCTATCATGAAAGTGAAATCTGGCGCTTGAAGAAGTACATATTGAATTTGGCAGGAAGGGCTGAGGGGAGAGTTGAAGTGAGTTGCCAAAAGAGGAAGCATGATTGAAAAATTGTGATAAGGGTCGCAATAAGACAGTACATTTGTTAACGATTTTATGGGTGTTCCGATCGTCAAGTAGCTCAGTATCAAACGTGTTAAGGTATACACGTAATATTTAGATACATGTAGATGTTGCATAAGACATGTTGCAGCAACATGTCACATGCTACTTAACACCACTACACGACAGTTTAATTTACACTTTTAGCGCACTTTTTTACATATTTTAATACCTCTATAAAATGGATAATGAAATGTTGGACAAACCACTTTCATTTGGGGTGCGAAATGGGGCGTGAATTGGGGATGATGAAAAGATACGCAGTGGCGCGCAAAGTATTCGCAATAAAATATTTAATTTCGATGGTTGTACTTCTTTGTTATATTTTTTATAAGTTTCCAATAAATTTAAAGATTTTTGTTTTTTATTTTTCATTTTCGGCTTTTCAATTTCATTCCACTTAAACTTCAAAGTTGTACGACTATGTAATACATAATAACGGTAATTTATAAGCTTGGCGATAATTGCTTGAATATGGTGTAAAGAAGCGCTTCATCATAGTATGGCTGTATTTGTTATGTATGTATGTACATTAGACTGTAACACCTTACAAGCAACCAAAAAAAAGTTCACTGTAGACACCTGAGTCGAATATATTTTTGCAACATCGATATATCACAGTTTAACCCTGACAACCCTACTGAAAGTTGCTGAGAAGCTAAATATAAATTTGATGAAATTTATTTTATTATTATTTTTTTTTTAATTATGGAGTCTTTAAATATTTAATTATTATCTACACAAGTACATTTTATTTAGAAATATTCTTCATTTAAAATTTAAATACCACAAATTACAATCTTCATTTCGCGAAAGAGAGGAAAAAGCTTAAAAAGCACACGTAAGACCCGACTGCGAATTCCGAAGGCACCACGGAAAATATAAAAAGGGGCCCCAAGCTCAGCCAAAAAAAAAAACCGGAATTGCATTGCAAAAATATCTAAGTACTTTAGACTCAGGGGTATACCGCGAACTTTTTTGTTTCTGGTACGCTCTAATGTACATACAAACGTATGTAACTATAATTCGCATTTATCAACGCTGCGGTGCCATCAACTGTAGCTGCTAAGTCGCCATGAAAATCGGTGCTGCCATTTCACATTTTTATTGCTGCTAAGCCATTGAAGATGCGTATTGGCAGCAGCAGCAGCAGCAGCAGCAGCAGCAACAATCGACACCTCAGCGAGTCGCAATAAAAAGGGTAACAAAAGCATCAAAATTTACTGATGCATCTGCTGAGATAACGGTTGAATGGTCAAAATAACACGACTCAGCAGCAACGTGAGGAGGAGGTTACTACACACGCGCAAAGAACAAGAATGCCGCTAACAGCAACAGCAACAGCATGACGAAGCGTAGCAATGCACGCACGCACACACGCATTCGCGCAACACGCCAACCAAACGCCAAATTAGAAGCTATGAAGTGCGAAAAAATTTTGTCGAGGTGCGAAAATAAGTGGCTTGCGGCATTATTACTGCCACTGATGCTCTTTAATGGTTGCTGTTGTTGTTGGCGGCAGCGGCAGCGGCAGCGGCAGCGGTGAATGCATTGGCTACTGCCGAAAGTCTTAGCCCGGCTAGGTGTTGCAATAATACTTATCATTTTGTTATTGCTGCCGCTATGGCCATTGGCCAAAGGTACCCATTTGTGGCGGCAGTGATCATACAGGACTTCGCGCGCGCGCGCGTCTACCTCTCTCCTGCCCGCTGCTGGTGTGTAAGGCTACCGCCACCGAATTAAGGTGTTGAAAGCTTTCTAAGAAGCTGCATGCTTGATGTGATTTTTATGCGGCGATATGCTTTCTGCAAGGCGCGCAAATGTCGAAATCTTTTATTGTTGTATCTTCATTTTATTGTTGTTACACCACTCCCAGTACACTACTCTACTTATTGAGGGCTTTGCTGAGTTCTGCGTCTTCTTCTTCTTCGTTTTATTTCAATTTTTTTTTGTGTCAGAGAAGGCGTTTATGCTGGCGCGTGAAAAGTGGGATGTGGCTCGTATTGATGTTATTTGCAGATGACGTTGAGGTGTTAAAATTATCCAGGCAATACATAATAATTACCGCAAATTGTGGCGAATTCAACGAAGGATACATACTTTGCTAAATTTAAAGGATGATATGCAGCAACGGATTTGCCGCAGAGGAAATGACATATAAATTATATTTTAAGCAAATCTGAATCTGCAAAGTACTTAAGCAAAAAGTAATTGCAGTGTACTTTGTAAAAAATGAAATATTCGTAAGAAATTATTAAAATTGTAACTCATATTGTGTAGCATTAAAAAAATCGTACAAAACAAAGAAGCGTTGATAAACAAGAATATATTGTGTGTGTGAGTTGCTTCAAGCCAAATTTTCAAACCCGAAAATATTTCAGTTCGAAAATTTAAGCACTTCCCCATCATGATTTTTTTTTATTATTAAAATTTATTTGTACTAGGGCTGTGCGACTATTCGATTACTCGAGCAAGTTGGTTAATCAATTATTCGGTTAATCAATTACTCGAGTAATCAAGATTTTGATTACTCAAAACGATGATTAATCGAGTTACTCGAAATATGATTACTCAAAAAAAATAACTTTGCTCGTTAAAAGAGTTTCCTTTGGAAAATGCTTATTTTCTTTTTTACATTCTGTATATGAACAAATTTTTCGTTTACATTTTTGAAAACAGAAACGTTGTTTTCAAAGCATCAAGGAACTTTAACTTCTTTATACATATGTAAAGAGTTGAAATGTTGATTACTCATTTTACTCGAAATGTTGATTAATCATAAAGCAAATTACTCAAATATTTTTCTTTTTGGTTAATCAAAAATCTTTATTACTCGAGTAAATGAACTTTTGAGTAATCATAATTTCCAATTAATCGAATAATTGAGTTATTTACTTTATGATTAATTAAAATTTTGAGTAATCAATTAATCGCACAGCCCTAATTTGTACAAATCGAATAAAAGGTATGAAACTTTAAGAAAAAGATTTAGATAGGTTTAAAATTTTTAAATTAAGAAGATCAAGATTCATTTAGATTAAGATTAAAATTAGGATTAAGATTAAAATCAGGATCAAGATTAAGACTAATATTAAAATTAAAATTATGATTAAGATAGATAAAGATATAGATTAATTTTAAGACGAAGATGGCGATTAAGACTACGATTAAGATTAAGGTTAAAATTGAGATGAAGATGAAGATTAAGATTTAGATTCGAATTAAGATTAGGATTAAGATTAACACTAACATTAAGATAAACATTAAGACTAAGATTAAAATGAAGATTAAGATTAAGATTAGGATAGGGATCAAGATAATGAGCTCCACACACAACGTATAATATATACAATTCTCGTGTCACGGTGACCGATTTGTATGAAATTTTTTGGTATATTTCATATGTAGGAGAATAGGTAATAAAGTATATTGTATACCGCTAAGTGAAGGGGGCCTGGCACCTCCCATACAAAATAAATTTTTCATACTACATAGCTCTTGAAGAGTTCATGGTAGAGTACGGGAACTTGGTATTGAGGCGTCTGAAATTAATCATGTACTCACGGAGAAAAATTGACACACAACCCGAATTTTTCGTACTACATATCTCTGGCAGTATTCACCATAGAGTACTAGAACTTGGTATGGATATATATACGGATATCATTCACAGATTGATCCCCCAGATGGCGCTGGAGTCGAGTTATTACTAAAAATCTTATTTGTTATCCGATTTGGCTTACATTCGAAATATGTACTTGTAACGGTAAGGGCAATACTATTGCAAAAAGAGCCGCCGGGTGGCGCTGGGGTCGAGTTATTATTAAAAAAAAAAGTGCCGTAATTGTCCGATTACATCGACGTGCCGTACCACCAAGTATGTCGAACTGCCGTGTGTTTCGATTGGCCCAATAGACGTGATTTGCCAGCATTACTGTGCATTAAAGCGCCATTCGGAAACACCAGGATTGATTTGTTCAGGGATCAATTTCAAATTACCACATACATAAGACATTTCAGGTATTTCGTCTGAAATAAGTATATATTTTGGATATCTGTAGAACGACGGTGCTCACCCATTTTAAAATTGCCACCAACTATACTATACAGTTTCAAGGACAGATTCATCATCGAACCGAATCATTGTTGCCGCCAGGGAGTGAAGAGGAAAAAGTTCTTCAAATTGTTTCGTTGTGCGATTAACCGTAGTGGGAAACGCCAGATAATTGGATTATTTATGAAGGTAATGGAAATGTGCCACTGGAAATCGTGAACGTGAATTGTTAGTGAAAATTTTGGACCAAAATATTTCAATAAAAAATAATAATTTTGGGCATGACGAAGTTCGATGAGTCTGCTAGTAATTTTACATTTTTATTTCTTAGAATTACGGAGGGATTCTCGCAGTCTTGCAAGCCCATTGCACGATGCATGGTAAGCCCCGGTTTTCCTATGAGAATCCCCCTCTTGTTGTCAGAATCTTCCTTACTATACCATGAACACCAATTTGTGTCCTAAATTTTAGTCAAGCATCATGATAAAAAGAATTAGACTTTACAATGAACTTATTGTCATTTCTATGAAGGCTTTTTGTTGGTAACATTCCTTGTATTTCTTCACACTTTGTTGTGCCTTGCTTTCGCTGAAAACTAATTTCAAATTTCTTTTTATTCTATGCAAAAAATCTCGGCTATAAATGTCACTATCTTCTTCCCTCACTGCCATAAAAAAGAGGACTGTCGAAGGACCAGCTATTCAGCGTATAGGTAAATCTTACTCAGACTAAGTTTACACGCTCGAGCTAGCTGGTTTAAAATAAAATGTAAGCAGATGTTAAATATGAAAACAGTTTACGTGATCTAAGTTTAAACTGGCACTGAAAAACTGGCCCTAAGAATTCGCCATTCTAAGGAATGTTGTCTCTATAGCTCTAACGTAAACTCTGTATACGAAACTGAACTTCCAAAGGCACATATGTACATATTTCATAGCCGCATAGTTACCTATTCCATGAAACTGTTTCCCTTCAAGCCATAATTTAGAGGCAGGATCACAAAAATCACTTAAATACCACATTTTATGTATGGCCCAACCATTTAATGACACTAAATGTGGCATTAACAACCTGCCACCCTGCCAACCCATTTGCTGGATGATACATTCACACAAACATCTGTCTGTGTTGAGGTGATGGCCTGCAGCGCCACAAATCGACAATGAGGAGAACGGCAAGCGACACTGGTGGCAAAAATTATTATTATGCAAATGCCGCCACAAATTATCAGCAGCTACTCCTTTGCTGTCAACAAACTCGCTACCTGCTTTTCTGCCAATTGTTGCTTTGTTTTTTTGTTTATGTTGCATTTTGGCAGTAACATAACTAATGTTGCC
>NW_023458556.1:28673925-28677448 GCF_013731165.1 Rhagoletis pomonella
TTCAAAAACGCACTCTGGCGGCGATCAAAATTTAAAATTAATACGAAAAATGGATTCTCTGACCCAAAAAACCCCCGTATACACATTTTCAATAATATTTTTTTTGTCTTTGAAATGCATCTAAGAGGTCGATTATTTGGTATTTTTGAAAATATCTACCAAAATATTTTGGCAGGCTCGAAAATGATTTTAGAGGTATGGTTCCTTGGGCGAAAATGTTTGTTATGGTCCATAGTACCAGAATCGCAAGGATATAAATCAACTTTTTAATTGACCTACTAATTGACCCACCCTAATATACATATATACATATGTATATACATTGTACATAGCTTTCCTCTTTTTGACTGATAAGCGTATAATAAGTATTTATTTAAGAGAAAATATATATAGTGCTTATCATAACTATATGACACCCACAAATTGACAAGATTTGACTATTGCTTTTATTTTCATTCTTATTACAACATTCTACCACAAAAACCATACACCAATTTCAATAAAATATTAAAAAAAAAAGATAGGGTTTTTATTCGAAATTTTTTGAAATTGCAGTTTATTATAGTCTAATTAGATGGACTTTAAAACTGCATACCCAACATTTTTCTGAAAATTCTGAATAAAAAGTTTAAAATTTGCATGAAACTTTGTGAACTTTTTTTAATCTTTGTGCAAAGTTGAATGAGAACTATATTAAATAAACTAAATAATAAAAGACTAATCAAATTTGGGTGTCTTATAGTTATGATAAGCACTACATAGCAACCGTTCTCAAATTAGGGTTGTTGTGCCGATCAACAACTTCAAATCAGAACTTTGAGAGAAATACAAAAATCGTTGAGAACTTATTTTAATTTCGTAGGATAATCGAAAGTTTAAGTAAATGAGTCACCACCCTGCTCAGCTGGTATATGTACATACATATCGTTACCTAAACGTGAAAAGGTGCCAAGTCCATTTTTTTTTTTTTTAATTTTTTAGGAGAGACGAAAAATCGATGTAGTTTCGCATTATCTGTCATTCTGCATCAAAAACTAAATTTTGGAAAAAAGTGGACTTAGCACCTTTTCACCTTTAGGTAGCGATATGTATGTATTATTTCAAAAATACTACTACTACTAATACTATAGGACTTCTATAGAACAAAAATATAGGTTTAAAGTAAACCAAATACCAATCAGCGACATCTTATAGTTTGGCTTTTTTGAAACAACCACAATATGGTTTGTTTCTTTCTCAGTGTAGAACCAAGACACCATACATGCTTACTTATCGGCATTTGTATGTAAAATCCCAAAGAAATTCCCCGTCTTAGTAATTGATTTTGACTTTTTGCATTTCGCATATCGCCGACGACTTACATACCTATAGTAAATGTATACACACAGTGGATTCAACCAATAATCGGACAAGCGTGACCTTTCGGAGAATCTAAGTATATATTAATACGTTAACATACATATTGGCTGCCTTCATTTGGCGATTGTACCGAACCGATTTCAAAACCAAGAAAACTATTGGAAAGGCATTTTTATGTAGATGAAGAGAATTTTTATGGTTTCAAAATTGGTTGAAAATTACGGCCAAAATCGTCGTCTAAAAATTGCCGTATTGCTGTGTAGTTGTTGTTGCAACCAGTTCAATTTGATGATGAAGAAATAAGTGATAACGATTAAAACAAAAAAGTAAAGGTAAACTTAGAGATGAAGACTAAAGTGAAAACAATGAGAAATACATAAGAATTGGGGTAACGAAAAGGGTAAGAAAATTTATTGAATTTTTTCTTTGGGAATTGAAATAAATTCTGTTATAAAAAATTTAGTAATCAAAAGTTATAAAGTTACCGAAATTTATCGAATCTTCGAAGTTTATAGTTATCGAAAGTTATCGAGTTATCCATGTTTATTGAGTTATGGCAACGTGTAGGTTTATTCAAACTTATCAATGTATTTGTCAAAATTTATAGACACACTAAATTTGTTGTGGAAATTGACTAAACAAATTTATGGGATTACCGAAATTTTGAAAGTTGCTGAAATTTAACAAGTTATCGATATTTTTTCCATTAGTCGACAATTATATAGCATCGAGTTCTTGGAACTTATCGAATTATTGATATTTATTGATATACTGAAATTTGCCGATTTATAGAATCGAAGTTTTCAAAAATAGCTAAATATATCAAGCTATCGAAATTTCAAGGTTATATAAGTTTATCGACTTATCTCCGCTTATCGAATTTTATCGTGTTGCCAGAGTGTAACGAGTTATGGAAATTTACCAATAGCTTGCGAAAAATATGAATCTATCAAAATTAACCGATCTATATCCAGATATATATATTATTGAGTTATCGAAATTTATCGAGCTATCGTAACGCAAAGTACCCTCAAATCATAGTCCCTTATATATTTTCCGTGGTCGTCATCAAAAACGGGGGTCTCATACGAGGCTTTCTGAACTTTTTCATTGAGCGGGGTATTAACGTGGTGGGACAGAAGATAAACCAAGCGCACGCGAAGATTTACGCCTTCTCACTTTAGCTCGCTCTCAAACGGGTATTTGGTTGGTACCCAGAGGATACGATCCGGGGGTTGTGAGCTTCGATTTGAACCGTAAGCACAAGAATCACTTCTGGCCACTCCCAGGTGAATGTCGGTCAAAAGCTTTCCACTTCTATGGAAGCATCCTCATATATTCGTCTTAATTCTTATCTTTATCTCGTATTGAAAAGGCAGATCTAGTGAATGTTAGAATGTTGACTGAATTCCTTATCCTATATTCTGAACAAACCGTTTTCAGTCTCCTCTTCATACCTATCTATCGATTTTACCTCAAAGCAATATCAACAGCATCAGTGTCATATGTTTCTTCTCTTCGGTGATATTTTATTTGTCTAGTGGCTTCATTTCCAGAACATAGCAATGCGAGTATGAATATGCGCATTGCGATCTCAAACCAGTATTTCAAAATAAAGGAACAAAAATGTTACTTCACTAGATAAACTACCCTTAAAAATATCGTTTTCGCGAACCATAATTTTTTTCCATCGAAATGTTCTACGAAATTCCTGTATACAAGTGGCACCCTCTGCTATAGCATGCAGCATCCCTTGCGTTTTCATGCTCTGCCAGTATTCATTTAAGAAAAAAGCCGCTTATTCGATTTCCCATTTACGTTCCACAAACTCACCCTCTTCGATTTGAAGCGGAAAAATAACTATACATCACCAATTGGCATTGGAAATGATTTCGCTTTAGCTTCTTCCAAAGGGTAGTTTTCACATTAGAAAAGGAAATGACTTGCGCGATCTGCGGTAGATGTCGCTAAGAGGCCAATTGGTGATGCTATTTTGAAAATACTCTTTTGTAAGTGAAAGCAACAGAATGCTACAGTAGGCTGTATTTCTAGAGATTTTTATTAGTACTGTTTGAAGCGAACACTCTGTGTCTCATACTTATATAAGAACAAGAGGTAGACGCTGTGTATCTTTCTCAAAATACCAATGGAAGCTTCTTGAACC
>NW_023458556.1:28677548-28686208 GCF_013731165.1 Rhagoletis pomonella
ACAGCTGCAATCGTCGTGTCGTGTGGCCCATGCAACTAATAAAATTTGCTTATGAAGTAGCTCTTGCCTCCTGGTTCTGGTGCAAACATGCGGTCAGATTTTAGTGCCGCATTTATTTTTAACATTTTAACAAAACAAATAACTTAAGGACGAGCACACCTAAAAGTTAAGCATTCTAAAAATATAATTATTAGCACAAACCAACAATACCAACAACCACATGATCAAGTGAATTGCAGCGGAATAGCTGCGCTTGATTGTGTTGGCATAACAAAAAAATGAAAATAGTGGAAATAAGCAAACGATAATTTACAAGGCATACTTAGCACGGTGCATAGGCAACTGGCTGAGTCAGTGGGATCGTCGGTTCGAATCCTACTGAAAGAAGTCTGATGAGGAAATGTGGTGATTTCCGAAATAGCTATCACTTCTACCATTTTTTTTTCAAATTATTGTTGCTTTTCCACAATAAATTTTCATTTAAAAAATGGCCTCGAGCTCATTATAAAATTGTTGAATATAATTGTTATAAGGCCAAAAAATAACAACAACAAAAAACATTTTGGTTATGGAGTTTTAGATTTTCATTTGCCAGTTGTGTTGTGTTTTTTTTTATATTTTTAGATATATCACTAGCAGGGTTGCCATTTTGGTAATGCTTTACCAGAATTAACAATTTCTTTCCCTTATTTTCGTTAACAAATTTGGTAACTAATTTTTCAGTTAAGTGACTTTTTCGATTTTGTTTTACATACATATATGTCTTTTAGGAAAAAACACGGTAATCCTGTAAGTTTCACAGGGCGAAATGGATTGATATCTAATAAATCTTCCGGCTAGGCTTCATGCTTCTACGCCATCCGTTTTCGATTTTCTTCGATAGTTGATTCGCCCTCCATCTCAGTTATGGTAAGGTACCATGTAGTCTGTATGACTACATGCCCTTTGGCTATTGAGCTGTGGCCAGTGTTTCCTCTGTCGCAATCAGTTGCACCGCGGACTTAGCCGCCAGGCTCCTTGCCGCAAGGTCGATAGGTGATACATTGAGAATTGTTCCATTGCAGACGTTGGAGTACGTTGGATATAGGGATACCTTGAACACCCTCCATTGGCTTGAGATAAGTACCTTTTTCTGTTGTGCTCTACCACACCTGAGCGCCGTAGAGTAATATTCGCCTCACTATTGCTCATTTTCGTTGTTGGTATTTCCGACAGGGTAGGAGTATGATGTATTACATTATATAAAATTACTTAAGGCTAATTTTATAAAATTGATTGCATGTTCAACGCAATATTTGCATTGACAAAAATTACCTTTGTGGAACAGCGAAGCAAGCCCCATATTGTTACAAAGGCCTGTTTTAATTTGTATGAGCTATTGGAGCTTTACAACAACATGGACGTGGTACAGTGAATTAAAATGCAGCTGCTCCGTTGGCTTGGCCTTGTCATTTGAATGGACTCCGATGCTCCAGCTCTGAAAGTATTCAACCCGGAACCCGCTGGATTTAGCAGAAGATGAGGGAGGACCGCACAGCGATGGAGAACCAAGTGAAGAAAGATTTGGATTCACTTGGCATTTCCAATTGGCGTCAGTTGGCACAGAAGAGAAGCAACTGGCGTGCCGAAATCGCTCAGGCGGTTGCAGAGCCACTCCATGAAATAGTACATATTTTTTTTGTAGCATCGAAGCCTTTCACCTGCCGCTTAAAATTGCTATTAAATCTCGTAAAACCGATCAAAACTTGAACACTTACCACAACTACTGCTTTAAACTTATTTCAATCAAATTGAATTTTAATGCATTTTTGATAGATTTTCAACAGTATGCGGTCGAATATAAAAAAACGCGATGCCATTTATAGAAATTTTGTATCGTATTTGGTTGCGTCATCACTGCTACGCCCACCTTTAAAACAATTCTTCATCAAAATCATACTCTGCTACCGTTGAATAGTGCCGACTACTGTTTTCTCGCTTTTTCTGTCGCATCATTTTTCATTTATTTTTATTTTCATTCATCATTTCAAATCCTTTTTCTACTTGCCCCTGCAATCAACCCTTGCGCGCATCTTGCATTATCCTTTGAAATGCGCAATTTGCCTTTTTTTACATTTTTCTTTACTCGTAAATATGTATTTAGTGGGAGTTGTCCACAACAAATTGATTCTTAAATTGCAGCAAAAAAACGAGTTTCAAGCGTTTGCTTGTGCCTCAAAGTCTGTGTGTTTCTGCTTCTTTTATTAGCCGGCGTGTTTAATTGAATTTTCGAGAGCAAAGAAAAAAATGTATTTTAGTTAACATTTTTTTAAATTTTGTCAGGCTTATCCTAGGTTTCGCACGAAAACAAACTCGCCCGTTTTTTTGTTTCATCCGCCCGTGTGGAAGACACATAAGCGAAAAGTGAAAAGTAAACGATTTCGGGCGACAATTAAACTAAACAAAATATTCGATTCATTATAAGGGTTCAAGAAGCTTCCATTGGTATTTTGAGAAAGATACACAGCGTCTGCTTTTTGTTCTTATATAGGTATGAGACACAGAGTGTTCGCTTCAAACAGTACTAATAGAAGTCTCCTGAAATACAGCCTACAGAATGCTACAGTTCTGTTGCTTTCACTTACAAACGAGTATTTCCAAAATAGCATCACCAATTGGCCTCTTAGCGACATCTACCGCAGATCGCGCAGGTCATTTCCTTTTCTAATTTGAAAACTACCCTTTGGAAGAAACTAAAGCGAAATCATTTCCAATGCCAATTGGTGATGTATAGTTATTTTTCCGCTTCAAATCGAAGAGGGTGAGTTTGTGGAACGTAAATGGGAAATCGAATAAGCGGCTTTTTTTCTTAAATGAATGCTGGCAGAGCATGGAGATGCAAGGGATGCTGCATGCTATAGCAGAGGGTGCCACTTGTATACAGGAATTTCGTAGAACATTTCGATGGAAAAAAATTATGGTTCGTGAAAACGATATTTTTAAGGGTAGTTTATCTAGTGAAGTAACATTTTTGTTCCTTTATTTTGAAATACTGGTTTGAGATCGCAATGCGCATATTCATACTCGCATTGCTATGTTCTGGAAATGAAGCCACTAGACAAATAAAATATCACCGAAGAGAAGAAACATATGACACTGATGCTGTTGATATTGCTTTGAGGTAAAATCGATAGATAGGTATGAAGAGGAGACTGAAAATGGTTTGTTCAGAATATAGGATAAGGAATTCAGTCAACATTCTAACATTCACTAGATCTGCCTTTTCAATACGAGATAAAGATAAGAATTAAGACGAATATATGAGGATGCTTCCATGCACAGAAGTGGAAAGCTTTTGACCGACATTCACCTGGGAGTGGCCAGAAGTGATTCTTGTGCTTACGGTTCAAATCGAAGCTCACAACCCCCGGATCGTATCCTCTGGGTACCAACCAAATACCCGTTTGAGAGCGAGCTAAAGTGAGAAGGCGTAAATCTTCGCGTGCGCTTGGTTTATCTTCTGTCCCACCACGTTAATACCCCGCCCAATGAAAAAGTTCAGAAAGCCTCGTATGAGACCCCCGTTTTTGATGACGACCACGGAAAATATATAAGGGACTATGATTTGAGGGTACTTTGCGTTACGATAGCTCGATAAATTTCGATAACTCAATAATATATATATCTGGAT
This sequence comes from Rhagoletis pomonella, assembly GCF_013731165.1. Taxonomy (NCBI): domain Eukaryota; kingdom Metazoa; phylum Arthropoda; class Insecta; order Diptera; family Tephritidae; genus Rhagoletis; species Rhagoletis pomonella. The sequence continues at coordinate 28,681,219 of NW_023458556.1, forward strand.
ATAGATCGGTTAATTTAGATTGATCCATATTTTTCGAAAGCTATAGACAAATTTCCATAACTCATTACACTCTGGCAACACGATAAAATTCGATAAGCACTGATAAGTCGATAAACTTATATAACCTTGAAATTTCGATAGCTTCATATATTTTGCTATTTTTGAAAACTTCGATTCTATTAATCCGGAAATTTCAGTAAATCAATAAATATCAATAATTCGATAAGTTCCAAGAACTCGATGCTATATAATTATCGACTAATGGAAAAAATATCGATAACTTGATAAATTTCAGCAACTTTCAAAATTTCGGTAATCCCATAAATTTGTTTAGTCAATTTCCACAACAAATTTAGTGTGTCTATAAATTTTGACAAATATATTGATAAGTTTGAATAAACCTACACGTTGCCATAACTCAATAAACATGGATAACTCGATAACTTTCGATAACTATAAACTTCGAAGATTCGATAAATTTCGGTAACTTGATAACTTTCGATTACTAAATTTTTTATAACAAAATTTATTTCAATTCCCAACGAAAAAATTCAATAAATTTTCTTACCCTTTTCGTTACCCCAATTCTTATGTATTTCTCATTGTTTTCACTTTAGTCTTCATCTCTAAGTTTACCTTTACTTTTTAACCGACTTCCAAAAAAGGAGGAGGTTATCAGTTCGTCGGAATATTTAATTTTTTTTTTTTTATGTATGTTACCGCATAACTTTGGACCACGTCAACCGATTTCGATAATTATTTTTGCATCGGAAAGGTAGTGTCTCAGAGGTGGTCCCATACTAATCTGGTTGAGATCCGATCAGTGAATCATGAGATATATTTATATATTTTTTTTTATATGGGAGTTGGAGTCGGTTTTTTTTTTTGCTAAAAATTACTTGTTTGTTTTAATCGTTATCACTTATTTCTTCATCATCAAATTGAACTGGTTGCAACAACAACTACACAGCAATACGGAAATTTTTAGACGACGATTTTGGCCGTAATTTTAAACCAATTTTGAAACCATAAAAATTCTCTTCATCTACATAAAAATGCCTTTCCAATAGTTTTCTTGGTTTTGAAATCGGTTCGGTACAATCGCCAAATGAAGGCGGACAAAATGTATGCTAACGTTTTAATACGTATATAGATTCTCCGAAAGCCAAACTTGTCCGATTATTGGTTGAATGCACTGTGTGTATACATTTACTATAGGTATTGTAAGTCGTCGGCGATATGCGAAATGCAAAAAGTCAAAATCAAATACTAAGACGGGGAATTTCTTTGGGATTTTACATACAAATGCCGATAAGTAAGCATGTATGGTGTCTTGGTTCTACACTGAGAAAGAAACAAACCATATTGTGGTTGTTTCAAAAAAGCCAAGCTATAATATGTCGCTGATTGGTATTTGGTTTACTTTAAACCTATATTTTTGGTCTATAGAAATACAATAATTAGTATTTCTGAAATAATACATACATATCGCTACCTAAAGGTGAAAAGGTGCTAAGTCCACTTTTTTCCAAAATTTAGTTTTTGATGCAGAGTGACAGATAATGCGAAACTACATCGATTTTTCGTCTCTCCTAAAAAATTAAAAAATAAATGGACTTGGCACCTTTTCACGTTTAGGTAACGATATGTATGTACATATACCAGCCGAGCAGGGTGGTGACTCATTTACTTAAACTTTCGATTATCCTACGAAATTAAAATAAGTTCTCAACGATTTTTGTATTTCTCTCAAAGTTCTGATTTAAAATTGTTGATCGGCACAACAACCCTACTTTGAGAACAGTTGCTATGTAGTGCTTATCATAACTATAATACACCCAAATTTGATTAGTTTTTTATTGTTTAATTTTAATTATTATTTATTATATTTCATCATTAAACTTTGCACAAAGATTAAAAAAAGTTCACAAAGTTTCATGCAAATTTTAAACTTTTTATTCAGAATTTTCAGAAAAATGTTGGGTATGCAGTTTTAAAGTCCATTAAATTAGACTATAATAAACTTCAATTTCAAAACCTTAACATTTTTATTTTTAAATTTTTAAAATTTTTTTTTAATATTTTAATGAAACTTGGTGTATGGTTTTTGTTATAGCATGCACTTTTTAATAAGTATAAAAATGAAAATAAAAGCAATAGTCAAATCTTGTCAATTTGTGGGTGTCATATAGTTATGATAATCACTATATATATTTTCTCTTAAATAAATACTTATTATACGCTTATCAGTCAAAAAGAGGAAAGCTATGTACAATGTACATATGTATATTGTGCATATGTATATATGTACATATATAAATTATAAAACCATATGCATGCATGGTTGTGTACTTAGCGTACTTACTCTAAGCAATATATAAATAAACAAACCATCGCGAATCTCATCTCAGTTTTCATTAATCACCCACTCACTGATCACTGGCCGCAACCTGCTTTAATTGCCACTCAAGCGAAATTAAAAAAATACACCAATAATCAACGACACAATGGAAATTACTCAATTTGTTGTACTTTTATGTTTTACAAGCGTGTTTGCTGATTCATTAATCGCATCGAATGATGGTGTGTAAGCTAACAATATAAAGCTATTGAAATTTTTTTTGAAATATATATTTGTTATTGTAAAATTTGCAGAATGCAATAGCGATAATTATCCCTTCACTAAAATTGGCAACAAGTATTACTTAGTAAATACAGGCATGAAGGTACACATAAACATTTATTGATACCTAACTAAAAAATTATTTACACTGTGCAAAAATATGTATAAATAATATTTTTAGATGAATTGGTTTGAAGCGGCACATGTTTGTCGCACGTATGACAGTGATCTAGCTACAATCGAATCTGAGGCGGAAATGAATGCCTTAGCATTCCATTTAACTACAAATGGTCAGTTGGGCAAGTATTTCTGGACAAGCGGCAGCGATTTGGCAGTGGAGGGTAAATTTATGTCGCTCAGCAATGGACGCCCCATGACCTACACGAAAAGGTCGGGTGGACAACCGGATAATGCGGGCAATAATGAGCATTGCGTACATCTCTGGAGTGTTAACAATTTACTCCATATGAACGATTATCCATGCACTGGAGAGGGTTATCCCATTTGTGAGCGGCGAAAACCGTCAAAGTGTTGTGATGTTGAGAATTGTATGAATATTGTGCCAAAATGTGCATTGAGTAAACTTCTACAAACCTATTTGCAAACTGCCAGCATATTTAACTGTGTGGGGTAGATTAAATATTTGTAAGGAATTTATTACTTAGTGCTTGTAATTTGCTTACACTTTTGAATAGCATACATACCGTCGACCATTATAAATTACATTCGGCGATTTTTGGGAAATCGTGTTGAAGTGTTTAATTAAATTTCTCAAAAATGCGATTATAGATTTTCCTCCAAAGTCTCACAAAATGTTACTATTTAGTTCACGATTTTTTTGGAACTAATTTGTGGTTATTGTTTCCTTTTTTTTTTTGAGTTTATTAAGGAATTTCTTTAGTCGAATTTTTTAGTATATGGGAAAAATTTTGCAGGAGTGTTGTACAAAATTTTAATCAATATTTCGAAAACTAAAGGAGATATCCAAAAACGGAAATTCGCAATGTTTTCGTGATGGCTTTTTTTGTTACCTTTTACCTTTTCAAATGTTACCTTTATATTTCTATCCTGTCGGAAACATAAGCAATAAATAATAATGATAAAAATATAAATAGTTTGTACTTGTACAAAAAGCCTATCAATCACAACTTCACCTTTAAACAAAATTCAACAATTTTTCATCACAATTGTGTAAAATCACTATTTATGGTTAAACGAAAGTCTTATTTTTGTAACGATTTTATGATATACTGCAGAATATTTTTTATTTACTAGTTTTGTCTACAATATAACGAATATTCCTTTTCACTACCGAATTTTGATGTTGAACCTCAGGATGCACTGGTTTACCAAAGAACAAGTGTCATTTCTTATCACTTATCCACAATCGAACTGAACAAATCTTAAGAACAAATGAATGTGCGGTACGTGTCACAAACAGTCACCCAGTGCTACAAACAGTCGCCCAACAAAAACAGACACTCACATTTTCTTCTCTGTTAGGAGTTCGTTGAAAGGAAATTGTGTCAACACTTTGTCAAAGGTACGAAGTAATTAATCAACAATTTTATGGGTGTCCCAACGATTCAGAAGGGCAGGACTGAAGAGCTGAGGTTCTGAAGACCTAATGGTAGCCGACAGGTTCGTGTGTGACTAAAATATTTAATCATTACCACAACTGATGTGTGGCTGTATGCAGCAGCGAGCATCAAGGAACACAAAAAATCTGACGTAAACGGATTGCAATGTTGTTGTGATTCTTTTTCCGTTTACAACAGACTAACTTGTACGGCTTAATGATTATAGCCAAGCATTGGACATTACTCATTGATAAAAACGGAAATTCACACGAATTCAGAAGTCTGTGCAACTCTACTGAATGGCTGGCTGGCTGCACTCAAACGCACGACCAAGTGCAACAGCCAACAACAACAGTTGTAAGAGCCATTGCTATGTTGCAGTTACTTTTATTGGTTTTGTCAGCAGCATGCAGTGACATGCAACAGAATTATCATCACATTTATCACGTGTCAATGAGTCTGTCGGACAACACCACAACGACAGCAGAGCATCAGCAACTGTAACAACAGCAATAAATGTAACTACCGTTGCGTTGGCCGCTCAACAGCAGCAGCCGCAACCCAGCCGCAACGCTTCTGCTTACTTACGCACATTCTCTGCCACTTGTTAGCAATTAATTAAATAGAGCGGACAACAATTTTGCGAATGCAGTAACATTTATTTTTCGGCATACATACTAAATACATTGCCGCCAGCAGCTACAACCGGGGCAACTAAGCGGCAGTGCACTTTTAATTATGGCAACATTAGTTATGTTACTGCCAAAATGCAACATAAACAAAAAAA
>NW_023458556.1:28686308-28695400 GCF_013731165.1 Rhagoletis pomonella
GAGTGATAGGATTGTTGCAGCTGATTGTAGGCGGCTTCACTGGGACTGCCCATCGAGGAGTAACCATAGTTGCTGCCATCGTTGCTGGACTCATCGCAGAGTGTGCCGGCATGAAATTTATTTTCGGCTGGCTGTGACTCGTCGAGCATATCCTGCAGACCGCGAATGTACTCGACAGCAATGCGTAGCGTATCCACCTTGGAGAGCTTCTTGCTGGCGCCGCGTCCACCATGCGACAACGTATTGATCACCGTTTGTGGCAGATGCTGACGCAAGTTGGCAAAACCGTTGTTCACCTGCTTGACACGGTTGCGTTCGCGCGCATTGCGACGTGCCACCGATGGCAGCTGCTCGCCGTACGGCACATTCATGTAGGTGTACTTCTTGCGCGGCAACATGCCACCACCAACACCACCTGCGGCACCCACTTGGATGTTGTGAAGATTGCTGTTGCCCAAAACTTTTGGTGCGGGTGCGATGGTCTGGTGCTTCTTGTGTTGATAGGCGGCGGTGTGGAGGTTTTGTTGTTGCAGTTGCTGTTGTTGGTGTTGCGCCTTTTGTAGCAACATTATGTTGCCGTTCAACATTTGAAAATGGTGTTGTTGTTGATGTTGCTGGTAACCCGTTTGTGGCATGCAAACACTTGCCATTTTTATGCGAAATTTATTTGGGCGTTTTTGTTTTAAAAATTTGAACTAATACAACTTCTTTCTCGGTTTTGATTAGATTGACTTTGCACTGATTTTCAACTACTACTTTCTACTTTATTTTCTTCGGTTTTGTTCTAAGACGAGCTTGTGTTGCTACGAAATCAAATGCCGTAATGATTCCCTTCGTCCTCTGGTAGCGCCTTAAGTACAATTTCAATATGAAGCAACAGCCAACATAGCAGCAACTCTGTTCACTCTTCTCGCCTACAGTGCCACTCCATTGAGTACAGTGTGAGTACGTAGCATACCTGCTTCCTCCCCTGTTGCTTGTCAATGCGCTGACAGAGGGTTAAACAGTGGCGCAAGTGATCGTGCCTTAGCAATGTTCTCGATCCAGTGCCATGAACTGCTCGCGCGCACCTCAACATAAATTGGGTTCTTCGTTTAGAGCTGCGATGGATCAACACCACATTACAGTGTAATCAAAAGGGTAGTGAATAAGAGGGAGCACAAAAATGCGAGCGGCAAGATACAGAGAGAGAGTGTCAGCTAATAAGAATATTTTTTAGGGCCCCTTAGGCAGTTGGTTGTGTTATGTGGGGACTAAACAGTTTTTTGAATTTGTAGTTTGTACAATTGTGATGCGCAGGTTACAGTGGCTTAACAGCGACAATGTTGGCTTGCAATCAGAACGAAAAGGCCAATCTTTTAACAAAAAAAAAGTGACGTGTGCCAACATACTCACGTACATATGTACGCCCATATGTGCACATGAATGTATGTATATTGTTAATATGTGCAATGTAGGGGGCTCTTATCATCCGAGCATTCATAACTGCCAATTCCATTGCTTCAAATGAATGGAGTCGATTTTACTCTTTAAATATGCGCGATCTACGAATAAATCGAAGCAGCTTAGGTGTTAGTCTTTCAACACGTCGCTGCCAAAAGACGTATACCTAGGCAAGTTGAGAAAGTAAGGTTGGCCTGGATGCTGTCGACAGTCAGGTTTATGTGCCTCGAGAAGTAACCAGTTAGCTATGCCGCAAGTTATCTGCAGTCCCATCTGCTAAATGGAAGCAATGGGATTGGAAGAAATATGAGTTTTACCCGATTTCAGCCCCTTGAGGCCTCCCAGTCATAGTTCAATTTAACATTCACTGAGGTTCTAACGGATGGCCGATGATGTGAGGACTGTAACGGACTGAGGTCTAATTAATGCCTGGTAATATACTTTAGCTGAGAGTAACATTAACTTTGCATTACATTTAACATTAGAAGCTGATCATGCCTGGAGCCCAGCTTAGCCATCAATGCAAATACGTAAACTTCTACCGGCTTGCAATACCGAGGTATGTTTTCCAACCTGGAAGTGAAAATTTACCCCACTGTGTTCGATATATGTAGCCTTCAGATCCTGATGCAGTGCCTGTTTTAGACGCAACGTAAAGAATTCGATGAAGTGTAAGCCCGGGATCCGCTTTGGAATGAGGAAAGCGCTAGGCTCAAATTAGAGATATGTAGCTAATGAAAATTTGGCATTCAAAAGACATTGACATCTAGATATCTTCGTCCACAACGCTACACTGTGTTATGTTATACCAACAAACATTTTTTAACTCGACAAATATTCACGGTTAAAAAAGAGTGAACTTTGCCATTCGGTTTAAGAGCTCAATGAAGTTACGAGCGTCGGTTTACTAATAGTTGTAGCATCAAGCGCGTGTCTGCTTTGGAACAAGCGCCAAAGACGAGGTGGCGCAAAAAAAAAAATCCCAGAAGAAAGTGGAACACCGCCGAATTGTTCAAGCGCGGCGTCGAAGAGTTGCTGGGGCCTAATTACCAGCTATTAAACTGAGCTTGGTCTTAAAGAAATTAGAAAACATACTGTGCCCAAGTCATAAGAAATAAGAGCTTGCTAGTTGCGCAAGCTACCGCGGGATTCACTTTCTCAACTTCGCATGTAATTTCTAATTGACGATGCCATGTGAAAGATTGAGGCCCTTGATTAGATACTAGGCAAACGTCACAGTTCGCAAGTAAAATTTTCAAGAAATAAAGGTCTTTATGAATTTTGAGTCCAACATTTTTGACAACAAGTACTGTTTTCGACTCGCTGGGCAATTGAGAAGCAATGGTCTCTTTCGAAGAACCAAAAATAACGCTCTAAAAATCTCTTTTTATATGGCCCAGAAACGTAGATGATATCCAATAAAGCTGAAAATGCTTCCTGCGATTCCGGCAGAAATATAGTACACATATCTGGCCCTATTCGCGAGTGGTGTGACGAGTACCAAGGAAGATGGAACTGAACTATATATTCAACACCTGCGCTCTGGGTATGTTGTACTCATAGATGAAGTAGCTCCGGTGAAAATATTCTTAGACAACGAAAACAGTACGTCCACGAACCCAATTCAAGGACGACTGCAGCAGAATATATCTCCAACTGGTTTGAATAGATAATGGAACTTTGTAAAAAAACAGAGGAAATTGCCAGTCAACTAGAAATTTCTTCAGTAATGTCTTCGTCAAGATTTTTTTTTTTGCAAAAACCGCGTGCGAGAACGTCTTTATTTCCTTTTTTAATACATTTGCATGTATATAGTAGGTGTAAACAACTGACGCTTCTGAATTGGAAATATTTTTGCGAGTTCTTCTTAGGTCCCTCAGGTTAAGGCAACAAATTAAACATTTCTTTAAGTTAATGAAATGATATGTAACTCTATGTAAGCATTAAGAAAAGTCATGTATGTATTAGGAATGTTAATCCCGGCCTTTTTAAGGTTTCGAAAATCCCGTGATTCTTGGCAAATAATCCCGGGATTTTCGGGTTTTGTAATTTGCACTGATGGCAATAATAGAAATTCATTTTCTTCACCAGTATTGGCTATATTTCTTTTTTTATTAACCGACTTCCCAAAAAGGAAGAGGTTATCAGTTCGTCGGAATCTTTTTTTTTTTTTATGTATGTTACCGCATAACTTTGGACCACGTCAACTGATTTCGATAATTCTTTTTGCATCGGAAAGGTAATGTCTCAGAGGTGGTCCCATACTAATCTGGTTAAGATCCGATCAGTGGATCATGAGATATATATATATATATTTTTTTTTATATGAGAGTTGAAGGAGGTTTTTTTTTTGCTAAAAATTACTTGTTTAATAATTAATATGTTTTTTGTAAATCTCTAGCTCAGTATACATATAACACCGTGCGATAGCAAATTTAACACACAAAAATCAATATATTCGCGAAACCATAAGCCAAATGATTTAAAAAATTCAGTGAAATGTCTTTAGAGAAGAAGTGTGGGTACCAAATTAAAAAGGAAATTCTGTAGAATTTAAGCAGATTAAATTTGCTGGTGCATAAGGACTGGTAATTATTGAAAAAGTCCTTATAAATTTTATCCTTGAAATTTCACAATATTTGTTTTTGAAAAAATTATATGTTAAGGATATAACATGCTCGAATTTTATCCTTATGACTTTATCAGCTTAAAAAATTACCTATTCGTCCTTGTGAATCCAAAAAATTATTATTTTTTTTTTTAATTTTAAAGAAGTTTCCTCTTTCATTTGGTACCCATATTTTTATTCTACATTGCATTGAATTTTTCTAATATTTTTTGGAATCAATCATATTTTTGAAATTACAAAGTCCTTCAAAATAAATCCTGCGGTCAGAGAGAAAAAATAAAAACGCCACTTTCAATAAAAAAGTAGGCATCAAACCCATTTATTTATTATTTATTTCATGGTGGGAGAGTTTCTCAAACAATATAGAAGTAATTTTTTCGATTTAAGTTGTTGAAAAGTAATGAATATCTAAATCGCGGGACTAATCCCAGGATTCCGAAATTGTGATAACGACATCCCGAAAATCCCGGGATCGTAAAAAACGAAAAAATTAGCATCCCTAGTATGTATATACAAATGTCATATCATTCTCGCTCTTGTTGATGCATACTATTCTGTGATTCTCTCCGCAAATAACTCCAAGCAGAACATTACATTTCAGAGCCCAATTCTGCTCTCTAACATACGAAACACCCCCACATAACAGAGCAACAAGTTCTCTGCATAGATGACGTATGTTAATCAGCAACAGCGCACTGTTAACCTACAATCAACTGTAAAATGCAACAGATAACCTTCACCTTAACCTCAGCGCGCTGAGTACCTATGTACATAAAACCTGCGCACAGGATTTTTCCCCTACTCCAAATTCGTGCCAGTGCAGCAGCAGCAGCATCCTGGCTATGCCGAGCTACCTGACTTACAAAATTTATCTAGATTCTACTCCTACACAATTGCATAGTATTTTTTTTTCATTTCCTTGCGTACAATTTTCTTGTATTTCTTAGATCCTTCAAAGATGCGTGTGTGCGAATGTGCACTCCTACGTTTCATTTCTTTTCTTCTACACTATTGTGTTTCTTGCTTGTGACTTGTTGTTGTCGCAGGAAAACCTACACAACAGGCATTGTTTTTGCTATTAGGTTTTGTGTCCTTTTATTTCTGTTATATCCTTACAAAAAAAATATTCCATATACTTTATTCTATTTGAAAGTAGAATTATTGTTGTTCTTCTGTGCTTACGCTTCCATCGTAGCTATACAATTTTCTCGCTTCACTGACACAAAGGATATCTGATCTTTGTACAAGAAATGCACACACATACACATACGAATGCTAGGATATTTGCTATATGCCTGTCAGTTATATGTTTAGCTGCCTTTGGCGATGAAAATCTTTTTTTTTCTTTTTCTTAAGGATTTTCTTTTTATTTCATGGAACACTTGCATGGGAGTTGCTCTGCCTTGTGTCGCAAAGAAATAAAAACTGAAAGTGTCTGTAGGCAACTGAATGGGGATGTATGTATGTGGTGTTATAGATGTATGTAGTTGCGGGGGTATGTGAGGCATTAAATATTATTCTTGCTTCTAGCTGATCGCGCAAGTGCTGCTCTTGCGAATGTTGGCAGTCGTTGAGATGCAGTTCATCGACGAAGTGGTCGCTGCGAGGATAAAGTTTGATACTCGCGTGCTGGGAAAAATGCACGAAAATCTACATCTATGAATTTTTTGGACCTGCTAGGTTTTTAATTAATATTTTTTTATTCCAAAATAAAATAAATTTAATAAAAATACTGTCGCTAAAGTTAACAAAGCGTCTGCTACATTAAAGTGATTGTTAAAAAAATTTAATTTACTTTTGAGCAGTCTAAGTCAATACAAGAAAGAGTGTTAGTGCTAAGAAAAAATTGTGTGATAGTAAATAGAAATAGGTCTTAACAAAATTGTTTGGTAAATTTTTGTAGATTTATAAGACTCTTTTACGTTCCCAACCAGTAGCATATGGAAGGGGAGGAGGGGATGATAAAAAATTCTCAGCGATAACTTAGGACACACAATAGCTAGCATTCATTATCCTCCAGAGCCTTAATTTTTCAACCAATTTGATTTCATTTTTTAATGAAAGGCTATAAAGTTTTCTAGACACCTGTTGAGCCAGATTTTTGCATTTTTATTTGTTTATATTAAATTTTTTAATGCAAAGTGTAGAGAAAATAGCAGTTTTGAAGAAAATTGATTTCCCTGTTATAATAAACGTTGAATAATAAAAACTAGTTGAAAAAAATTGTAGGGTTCCGCATAACCGAAAAAAATTTCACAAGAAAAATTATAAATTACATAAAAAAAATTTCACCTAAATAAAATATATATAGATATATACATAATTTTTTTTTTGAAAAATTTTTCGTATGCATTTAAGTTTAGTACAATAAAGTGCCAGTGTAAAGTGCCTAAGAGATCGCCTTGATTTTTAATAATTTTTTTTTGCTGGCACACTTTATATGGAAGAAAATGCCCAGCACCGCCAGCAAAAAACTTATTAAAAATCAATCTTAGTTCTTAGTCAATTGAAACTTGCACTTAATTATCATTTATTATGAGCTATAACACTGCATACCTAAAGTTAAAAAAAAATATTTAATTTCTACTTTCTCTACGTTTTGCACTAAACAATTTGTAATAAATAATTCAAAAACACTTTACTTAAGTGTCTTACAAAAGCTGCCAACCAAATATTCTCGGTTAAACATATGTACATACAGAGACGGACAAATAAAAAGGGTCGCGGCATTTTAACAAGTTTTAGCTATTTGGACCAAACTTCATCAAAAACTCAAAATTTTTAATCAGCTGAAAGTATGTATGTTCTATTGTTTTTTACATATATGGGGAAAATGCGTAACACCGTCAGCAAAAAATTTTTTTAAAATCAACGGCATTTTTTTATCAACTTCACACTTGCACATTATTGTACTAAAATTTAATAAGCTATAAAACTGGCGGAACTTATCATTGACAGTAAGTGTCTGGCAATATGGAATATCCATTTTTAATAATATTCGTAAACATTTGTAGACAAAAATTTGAATTTTTAAAGAAACTTACCAATTTTCTACAAAGACTGAAACTTGGATTTATATGTTTTTTTTTGAGACGGAGCTGTATTTTTATAAAAAAAAAGTTTTTATAAAAAAATAAATAGTCAAAGCCTATCAGTATGAGGCTGAATTTATTTACAAAAAAAAACTTGTTTTGCATATTGAACCAAACGCCTATATACATAGCTATGTTATTCGACGCCCTGAATCTGATCTGTTTGTCTCCATCACGTCAGGTGGCAAAAATTCATTGAATAGAACTGAAAATTCAATACAATACTTCTGAATTTGATCTTGGGATGACCTTGGAATGCAAAATCAAGGGACCCTATATTCGGATTCAGCGACAAAAAAAACCTTTGTATACGAATTTTGAAAACCTTCGTATACAATTTTTAATTTTTTCAATAAACTTTGTTTCCTAATGACCCTCAAATGACCTCTAACCTAACATCATAGAGGTTAAGGTACCTCGGATTCGGGTTCAGCGAGTCGAAACCCCCATATATATGAATTTTCAGGTTTATTCAATGAATTTTTCCCTGCTAGACCTTCCAATGACCTCGAACCTGTCGTGATGGAGGCTAACATACCTCGGACTCGCATTCAGAGCATTCTCCGCACCGTTGATAGGTATTAAATTTAAAACAAGCCCTGAAAATTATCGAGAAGCAATCTACAGAAATTGCTTAACATTCCGTTATTTTTTCCTCGTATTGACAAACTTTCTCTCAGTGTATATCGTTTACGTATGTATATCTTCCATATTCGGCTGCATTCGTTCTTCCAATTAATTCATTAAGTCAGACGCACGTCAGCCAAACAAAGTTGCTCTCCCAACCTTGGCCTTGACTGGCGATTTCGCCGACACAGTCCAAGCCACCCGCACAAAAACACAAAAAAAAAACCAGAGTTAATATGTTTATTTAGCAAGCGAAAAAAAAATAAACAGCAACAATCGGCATTAAACGCGTAATTGTTGCATGAAGTGTGCGCATTTGACACGTGCTTCCGATAAAAAACAACGGATTCAACAAACATACACACATATATATATGCGCACATTTGCATATTTGCTTAGTCAACACTTTGTGGCAACAGACCACCACTCTGCCACCAGCACTTCGCTCGCAGCCCCCACGCTAACCCCCCAACATGTCTGCTTTGTGAATATGAATAAGCGCGCCCAGCTTGGCGAGGGACAGATGTGCACGCGTCGCCGCTCAATCAGCAACGCTGTACCAGTGGCAACTAGGTGGAACGTGCGACTATAGCGCAGCCGCACAACGACGACAAGTGGCGCGCACCTCTTTTTTGCTCTATGCAAATAAATATGTAAGTGTCCGTATGGATTTTTGAAGTGGATGGTTGGTAGTAGTGAGTCAGTCAGTTAGTTGGTTAAGCAACAGCTGCTCCTAGCGGATTTAAAGATTTGCACGTTGCATGCAACAATTGCTAGACTATACGGTTGGAGATGTGTGTGTCCCACTAATAGACAATTGACTTTTTGCCGACAATTACAATAAATGTTGGTAATATTATAGGCTGGTCGCTGGCTGGCTGGCTGGCAGGAAGGAAGGAAAAAAATAAATACGGAATTGAAGGAAGCGCCATGGTGGCCACACAAATGAAGACTACAGCGCCGCTAATGGCAATAATAATCACAATGATTTTAGAATATGTTAATGAACTTGGCGATAATACATGGCGCATGGAAAAGTTATGTTTTCATTTAAGTCGAGAATTGTCACAAGACTTTGCTCGCTTGCATTCATAAATATGTAAGTTTGTGCAAAATGTATGTATGTATGTGTAAATGGGCCCAAGTGGTAAAAATGCAGCAATATGTACTAATAACCATTCTAGTGAAGTATCGATCAAACAGCAGTCATACATATGTATGTATGTATGTATATAAGCATGTAGTACCTCAGACACAGCTGCAATCGTCGTGTCGTGTGGCCCATGCAACTAATAAAATTT